>NC_068456.1:17862908-18162908 GCF_023373465.1 Oncorhynchus keta
GAATTAGGCCGAATTAGGTCTCTCTTTGAGTGTCATCCTAAAATGATCACAGTAGAGATAAATCAGTCAAAGCAACAAAGTCTGCCCTTTTCTCTTCAATTACCAGGCATGTGAAGCACACGGAGTGGAAACCGCCGAGCCCGCTACATTACTAAAGAGACAATCTATTTCCTCTTTGACCAGAGGGAGAGAAGCCATTATGGCATGATTAGTAGCTAGCCTCGGCAGAATGGTGAGCATGGAGGTACAGGCTACAGAAGAATACTATTAATTGCCCTAGTCTCTGTTAGAAGGGGATTGTTTTAACGTTGATTTGTGGGCTTGTAACTCGGGGTGTTGGAAGATTAAAGCTGATGTCAGGTCGTGGTTATTCTGGTAGAATTCAGACAGGGAGAGGGTTGTGTCAAAATGAGCATTTCTCTCCAGTCTATCTCTTTAGGCTTTCTTCCCACTTAATAGTTTTCTCCTCCCTTCCTCTCTCCTACTCTTTTCTCTCCCTCTCCGACCACCACTGCCTCTCTTTTCTCTCTCACCCTCTCTCTGATTAACTACAGCCCTTTTCTCTCTCACCCTCTCTCTGATTAACTACAGCCCTTTTCTCTCTCACCCTCTCTCTGATTAACTACAGCCCTTTTCTCTCTCACCCTCTCTCTGATTAACTACAGCCCTTTTCTCTCTCACCCTCTCTCTGATTAACTACAGCCCTTTTCTCTCTCACCCTCTCTCTGATTAACTACAGCCCTTTTCTCTCTCACACTCTCTCTGATTAACAACAGCCCTTTCTCTCTCACCCTCTCTCTGATTAACTACAGCCCTTTTCTCTCTCACCCTCTCTCTGATTAACTACAGCACTTTTCTCTCTCACCTTCTCTCTGATTAACTACAGCCCTTTTCTCTCTCACCCTCTCTCTGATTAACTACAGCCCTTTTCTCTCTCACCCTCTCTCTGATGAACTACAGCCCTTTTCTCTCCCTCTCCTTCCTCCACTCTCTCTCTTTTCTCTCTCACCCTCTCCCTGATGAACTACAGCCCTTTTCTCTCCCTCTCCCTCCACCACTCTCTCTCTTTTCTCTCTCACCCTCTCCCTGATGAACTACAGCCCTTTTCTCTCTCACCCTCTCTCTGATGAACTACAGCCCCTTTCTCTCCCTCTCCCTCCACCACTCTCTCTCTTTTCTCTCTCACCCTCTCTCTGATGAACTACAGCCCTTTTCTCTCTCACCCTCTCTCTGATGAACTACAGTCCTTTTCTCTCTCACCGTCTCTCTGATGAACTACAGCCCTTTTCTCTCTCTCTCCCTCCTCCAACTGATAGCTGGCTGGGCCGATGATTTCCTCCATGGCGGTCCGCAGAGAGACTCGCTCGTCTCCCGGCTTTGGAGGAGTTGCTTTAATTAGCCACGTTAATATCCCCTTCATTGGCCTTAATATCACTCTACACCTTCCTCCATCTCCACGGCCACCAGGGTCCTCCTGTCCTGTCTCTAGCTCTGATTATTGAGAAGGATAGCTTTAATCAAACCTAATTGCAGTTCATTCTTTCTCTCGATCCCCCCTTTGCCCTCCGTTGCCAACATCTAATGGCGTCGTCGCCTTGATTTCCCATTAAAAAACAATTAAACAACCTCGTTTTGGTCTCTGAGCGTGCCAAAACACCAGCACAAAGTTCTGTAGATATTTAAGAAGTAAAAGAGAGAGGCTGATCTTAATTGCTTGCCTTTTCACCAAGGACCAATTTACAGTGTGCTCATGTAGAATGTTAACCAACTCTAATGTAATGATGCTTTACTGTTGCCACTAACATGGACTACTGTTAAAATGAAGCTTATCTGTTAGCTGGGAAATTGTGGTTAATCGTCTTCATAACAGTAAACATAAAAGACGTAGTTCACGATAGTACGGCTGACATCTATTCCCAAAGACCCTTTGCTGTTTATTGCTTACTTTTTGTTTTACTGCAGTTTTACAGTTTGTAATTGTACGACAACACAACAGAATAAAGTACAGGAAAACCCCATGTTAAAAATAACATGTGGCTTCAATAACGCCTACGTTTTGGCAAGAAAATGTATATTTATATATTTATTTTTTTTCGCACAAAGGTGCTAAACATTTAAAGCACATCAATCTTGGACGCACGCGCACGCGCACGCACGCACGCACACACACACACACACACACACACACACACACACACACACACACACACACACACACACACACACACACACACACACACACACACACACACACACACACACACACACACACACACACACACACACACGCACGCACACACACGCACACACACAGGTGCTTACCCACACACACACTCACACACTCACTAGTCTAACCCAATCTATATGAGGGGCGACAGACAAATAAAAGTCGTATTTCAGGTCTGCTTTCCGCAGATGTCTACTGCTCTACATTACGACTCTTTGGGGAAATAAAAACAGGGTCAGGGAATTAGAGTAGATAATGGTCATTTTGATGATTGGCCAACAGATGCAACCAAAAACACACTGAACACAATCAGGCAAAATGCACTAACGACAAGTCAGGTTTTTTATGGTCTCGCCGCACACCAACAGGCAATCAGCATTTTGGCGTGGCTTAAAACATTTCTTTTTTATTGATGTCGGGGCCAAAGCTCCTTGGATGGCGAGTGAAAATATTTTCTCACCTCTCATGTTCTTTTGGGCTGGCAGTGGTGCTGAGGATTATTGGAGTCTATTGGAGAACGCTTCTAAATGACCAGTGCATGTATTAATGTGGCCAGGGTTAGGGGGTCGTTTCAAGCCACTGATTTATTGCATTGGCCCAGATCCCACTGTGGAGTGAGAAGGAGGAGGCTAAGTGTTGAGAAAAGGACCCTCTTAAGCAGCAAGCTTTCCACAAAGCATTCAATACATGATAATGAAATCACTGGCAAAAGTGCCAATTTAGCTTTTCAATGGAAACCATGAAATTGTACATAAAACCAATAAATGGTGGTGACATATTAGCATTACTGTTAACATCAAACAGTAGCAGGAATCTTGTATGATTATGTATATACTGTACATGATAAGGAAGTCAATTCAGGTGTGTTGCAGTACATTCTGCTGATATAAGCATTGATCCCACTGTCAGGTTTAGAACATGTTGTTGTCATCACTTGCAGTGGTAATAGGGAAGACATTTGTAGTAGGAGACAGTAAACCAAGTCAGGGACCGTTAAGCGTCCTCCACCTGTCTCCTTTGTCATGTTATCTACTGGAACACGGAAAGGTTATGTTTAAAAGGAGAGCTCACGATAGGAGGCTTTTTCAATAAAATCACAGGGACCTGACGTTCATTTGACGTTCACAGGCAAACACTTGGCAGCTGAAGCGCAGCGAGAGAGAGAGACAGACAGAGACAGAGAGAGAGACAGAGACTCAAAGACTAAACAACCCTAGATCTCTCTCTCACACATGACATTTGTTCGGAGACAATTAGCCAGGTTGTAATTTGTGGCATAATTGCCTCACCCACCCATGTGTGCATGTGTGCATGTGTGTGTGTGCTTGTGTGTGTGGCGTGAAGCGAAGGTCCCAGGAGTGGCCGCCTAATTGTCTGACAGGACTATAAGTTTTGTGGCACGCTCTCACCTTGTTAGGTCCTTTATCCCTGATGCTCATCAAACAAGACCTGGTCACAGGTGGGCCTCATTTGCTTCCCTATTGAACAGCACAACTTTAATTGCACAGGGGGTGTTCTGGGATTAAATAGGTGGGTGGAATATCAAGTGACTTCCTGTATTCTAGTAGCAGATGGGAGTAGGAGCAGGCTGTGAAATCAGGTGAGAGGATGGTATGACAAAGGGTTGCTGCTAAGGGATATTAGAAGCAACAGAAGATATCTACATTATTTTAAACAAATGAGTAATATCTGGGTTTGATACTGGTGTAATAGATTTGTAGTTAACAGGTTGAATGGCATGGACCTGTATGAATTCTTGACTGGTTCTATGCTTCAAGTATTATTATGTGTTTTACTATTTTGGAAAACACAAAATCACACCTTTCTACCTCCGCTTGTCATTTGTCGTTACATCTCTCCTGCTTCACCTCCTCTAAATCTTCCTTTTTCTTTCCTCCTTTTCTGTCTATGGTGTTGAATGTACTGTACTGTACTGTACTGTACTGTACTGTACTGTACTGTACTGTACTGACTGACTGACTGACTGTACTGACTACACTGACTGACTGTACTGACTACACTGACTGACTGACTGACTGTATTGACTGACTGTACTGACTACACTGACTGACTGACTGACTGTATTGACTGACTGTACTGACTACACTGACTGACTGACTGACTGTATTGACTGACTGACTGACTGACTGACTACTGACTGACTGACTAACTGACTGACTGACTGACTGACTGACTGACTGACTCACTGTACTGACTGACATACTGACTGGCTGACTGACTGACTGACTACACTGATTGACTAACTGACATGCTGACTGACTGGCTGTAGTGACTGACTGACTGTACTGACTGACTGACTGACTGACTACACTGACTAACTGACTGACTGTACTGACTGACTGATTGTACTGTCCCCCATGCAAGACTAGCAATACTTCTGTTCCGTTCTATTCTATTTAATTCTATTCCGTTCCATTCTAGTACTGTGTACTTAAATTGTATTTTTATGTTGTGCTCTTTTTCAGATTTTTCCTGAAGTTCTTCCTGAAGTGCAATCAGAACTGTCTGAAGAATGCAGGGAATCCAAGAGACATGCGCAGGTTCCAGGTAACTGAAATTTACACAAAATGACACACGCGCACACACACTCACGGTTTTCTTGCACACAGGTTTACACTCACACACCCTTGCAGAGGGTGTCAGTGTGCAGCTGAACACATGTAAGGAATATTTATTGGAGAACACCATCTGACACAAATAAGGATATGGGATTTCAGAGGTGCTATCAATTGTGGTCCTGACAGCTTTCTGAACCACAGCACAGAAGGGAGGATGATCCCACCACATGTAACAACACTGTTAACTCAGGGTTAGCCCACACACACACATGCACGCACACACACACACACACACTAGGGTTGTCACGATACCACGATTATTCACTGTGCAGCCAACGAGAACCATCTGAGAGGTGTTTTCCATTACACTGCGGACAGTATGAGCAATGAAACGTCTATCTGGAGGTCTGGAATACTCCCATGTCTAAGAGGCTACTAAAGCTAAAATACATGCTCTATTAAATGTGGAGGAGTGCCATTGAAGTTGGTGATCGACATATCCACCAACCACAGACCCATATACCTCAGGAAGGAGGTCAGGCCTGAATAAAGTGGAGGTATCCTATCTGCCTTGCCACAAACTCCAGGGGCCATCAGTCACTGCCAATCATGGGCCATGACAGACACACCAACCTAGCTTCCTCCAGCAACCCCCAGACATGAAACAGACAGGCTGTTTCTGATGTCACCACTAGACCTCCCTGTTCTCCTTTTCCCTCAGGGGGGTAACTGGACTTAACAGAGTCAATGTCTTCACAAACAGCTCAGGTGTTCACTCTACCATTGCATTACTCCTAGATTCACAAGAGACTGGGACATCCTGCCCCAGCTATGACAGCTACTGAGCTATCTTTAAAAACCATCTCCCCAAGGCATATGTAACAGGAGGTGTATGAGTTAGTGTTGTATAAAACTTTTACCCCATTTGTATCTTTAAACAAATCTAGATTCACTGTATTTATAGGGAATCAACTGGCAATTATTGTTGGAGTATTTTGGGATGGGAGAGGGGTATTGTAGGCCAAGGCTTATAATATTTTGGCTATCTTTTCTGGTCTCCGTTCTGGTGGCCAGAATGCCGTTTTTCCCAGATAGATTTACCAGATGCTCCACTGTAGGTGTTTCTCCAGCCAAGGTTGTGTATTCTGCCTTTCACTCTTATTACCCCCCTCCCAAAACCAGCTTGAGGCCAGAGAGGGCCACATCCATCATGTGCAGCTTGGCCCAGCTCTGAACCTGTGAGCAAGAATGGAGCTCTTTCACCTCCCTACTCTGCCCCCTACCTCTTTCCCAACTCCCCCTCTTTCCCCCCAAAACGAACCAAAAAAGCACCCCCCAAATTCCACAGCTATACCGAGGTCACTCACCGGCAAAGAGAACCTGAGAGGGGCTCTCTATTTCCTGCTCGGAAACACTTTCTCCATTCATGGCCTAGTCCACTGTTTGGAGATGTGGTCAAGAGAAAGCAGAACAACAAAAACAAGCGCTATGATATATTGAGGCTTTAAGAGCTGCAATGCCTTCAACCCACAATCGGATTGAATCTCAGCCTGAGTTAGACTTTGATCCAGGGGAAATGTTTGTTGAACAAAGAAGAGGTTCGTTCTTGTTGTTTGTGAGTTCGTCTAGTTTGTCCACCATACAGAACTAGATAGATGAGTCGATCAATGTGTTCTGTGAATCGATGAAGTCAAGACAACAATCGTCAGAGTGGAGTCAACAAAAGTGATTACAGAGAGTGCTAAATGTTCATGTGGAAATCTGAAAATAGCCAAGAGTGATTACACTGATGTTTTGTACGTGATTGTGCCGCTTTCATACAGATTGCTAAATGACACGCTCTACCTTCACTCTTGTTGCAGGTTGTTGTCTCGACGACCGTCAATGTGGATGGCCACGTCTTGGCTGTCTCAGACAACATGTTTGTCCACAACAACTCCAAGCATGGGCGAAGGGCTCGCAGACTCGACCCTTCAGAAGGTACGCCTCCTTATCTGGAGAATGGTAGGCACCTTTTACATCCTGTTCTTTGTCATTCCTTCCATTTGCCCTCTGTTCATACACTCTTCTAAGTCTGTGCTGTAAGTCGCTATTTGCCTCCCTCATGCATACTATTTGAAGTGGATTGGAAATTGTATACAATAATCATTCTAAGAATGCTAGTAATTCTGGTAATTTGAATGATTATAAAACCATATACTATTTCCAATCTTGTCCAAGTGTTAAATTGCACATAAAAGTTTTTAACCTATGCGAAACAGGGTAAAATTGGCAAATAAGTCACAGTGAGGTCGATTTCCTGTTGCTGGGCACTGCAGTTTCAGCTGAGTGGAGAAATGAGGGGATGAAGAAGAGGGCAGGTGGAGGGAGGGGGGAGGGGGCGGGGGGACTAGGAGAAAAAGGAACTTACTGTTTTTCTTCCAACTGATTCCATATGATAGACTGATTGCCTGCTCGGCCAAAAGAGAGGCAAGCAGGACCTCCAAACCATGGGAAATCCAAAAAGTAAAATGCACTGAACATAACCTTCTGACCCCTCCTGGCCTCCTCTCGCAGATGAGAGCACACACAGCTCAGAGATTATGTAAAAAACAGAGCAGACCAATTGTGCAAATTGCTTATCTTCAGATTTCAAGAGGCAATTATGGCTAGGCAAACAGTCTATATACACACACCACTGCCTGAAACGGCCTTCCCTCCACTTTAATAACCATTAATGGTCCTATCACCAAAAGCAAATGTAACGTTTAACACAACAACAGTTCTAAAAAAAAAACTGACAAGACAATTAATATATCTTATGTAGTCCAGTCCTAGTGGGGGATAAGCTAATCTATTTGTTTTAGTCTTTATTAATGACTCCTCTACTAGAGGACAAAATCAAATAATTAAAGTCCTGCCTCAAGCATCGAAGTCATTATGCTCAGTGACGTTCTGTTGTGTTGGTGTCTGTGTCTCACGTTTATGACACGGTAGGTGTGGATCGCCTAGCAACCTGCGTCTTAATGAGGAGAGCAATTAAAGAGGTTGAGCCCTCTCCTCCATGTTCCCCCCATCCCACGGGATAGTGTGTGTGTGTGTGTGTGTCTGTGTCTGTGTCTGTGTCTGTGTGTGTGTATGTGTGTGTGTGAGTGTGTTATGAGGGTTCCACACAGATTTCCCCTGCCCACCCCTTTCCTCTCCTACTCATTCTTCAAAGCGCAAGAGCAGTAGGCTTGCCTCGCATAGCCATCTTCTTTCAATAACACAATCTGTCATAGTATCTTTTGAGTGCCCAAATCACCAGATAACTTTCATTTATGGAGTTTGAGAAAATGGCACTTAACTATAATACCGAAAATGTAACTTTCCAATATATCTCAATCTATTTTTCATCCCAACATAATATACTTGAGTGTAAAAATCAAACACTCTGTGTGTATTAGCAATGTACCGTAGCTCTTTAGCTAAAATGTTGCTTGTTTGCCTCCCCCACCCCCGACACTCATACACGTGACACATGAGAACAGGATACTCGGTCGTAAAACGTAATCACATCCATGTCTTCCATAGAGTTCTGACACCAGGCAGACAGACAGCACCCTTTAAATTAGCAACACATTCTTCAATAAGTGTTCACTGGGTGAGAGCCTCAGACATGGCTTGACTGTCTGTCTGTGTCTGAGAAAGCAAGGCATACTCTCAGTTTATTGTCTCAACGCTGGGGTGACAGTGTCAGGCTGCTCAACAGGTGCTGCCACCTATTGGTGCTGAATGGGAATTTATTTTACTGACACAACTGAACCGTCCGTGCATGTTTGAACAGTCAAACATGAATATAAAAAAATCCTTCAATAATACATACACACTTGCAGACTCACACACACCCCCTCATACACACTCACTCCACCTGTTCCTTAGCCACGTTCCACCATAGAGACTTGGAGAATATGGAAGACTCAACATAGAGCCTGCAACGCCCCAGTCATTTGCATGCTGTAAGTGGCTGTAATGCTGTTATGGTTTATGCAATAAAGACAAGTGAATCCAGTCTGCTCCATCTGAAAGATTGCGAGGGAGAGAGTGAGTGTGAAAAAGAGAGAGAGAGAGAGCGAGAGAGAGAGAGAGAGAGAGAGAGAGAGAGAGAGAGAGAGAGAGAGAGAGAGAGAGAGAGAGAGAGAGAGAGAGAGAGAGAGGAGGGGGGGATAGAGAGAGAGGGGTAACAGATGGCCCAGGGAGAGTTAAAAGGTATAATCCCATCAGCTGCACTATCATCCGACCATCTGGACATCCCACAGCACAATTACAACACATTTCAGCAGGCAGAACAAAGGACGCAACATCGACGGACACATCAGACCTGTTTGAGTGCCTCAGTAGGCCTACTAGAGCTTCAGACGGAAGTTGGCTTTTAGCTCAGATCTAAGATCAGTTTTCTGTACTTTAATGCTAACTTGAACCATTAGGAAGTAAAGGAACCAAAATGTATGTTGAATCTGCACTTAGAGCCATTTGACAACAGTAACATTATTTAAGAGAATGCGCACAGATAAACCAATATTGTTTAAACTACTTAAAGATGCATTATGTAGAAATCGCTCCGCCATTTCCTGATTGCTAAAGTTCTAATAGTTTGCCTAATTTCAGTTTATGTGACAAAACAAGAAAGTATAGTTTCGAGAATTATTGTACCACATAAACCGCTGTGAAATATATTTTCCATAACCAAAAATATTATATTTTTAGCTGTTTGAAAATGGTGTAATAAACCGAAAGTAAAATAAGCAAAAATTTGACTTAAGAACGGGAAGTATCGAAAGTATCGAGTGCACATTGAACAGATCTACCGCTTCTTAGACTTGCTTTCAATGACAATGACAGATCTATAACACACATTTCTATGTGAATGTGGTCAGGTCACCCAAAAAGTTACATATTGCAGCTTTAAAAGTACAAAGTTTAGTGATGCACAGACAGGCCTTGTTTTAGCCATCCTCATTCCCTCCCTGCAATGTCTATCATCTGCTGCGGGGAATTGTGAGTGTCTATCATCAGATCGCCTGCGCTGCCTGTGTAATCCACTTGGCCACGGTTCCCATTCAGCACATGCTCCCCTCGCTGTCTGTGCATTGAGACATATGCAAATTTTCAGGCAGAAGGGTGGACGGCTTAGGGCCCCGGTCGCTCCCTCTCCATGGGTCCTTTCTATGTGTGGGAGGGGGGCGTTGGGATTTCCGAGGTGGTGTGTGTGTGTGTGTATGTGTGTAGGTTTCTGGCTGCAGCTGCCCCCCAACAACCACCATCAACAATCCCATCTCTCTCTCTCTCTCTCTCTCTCTCTCTCTCTCTCTCTCTCTCTCTCTCTCTCTCTCTCTCTCTCTCTCTCTCTCTCCCATCTCTCTCTCTCTCTCTCTCTCCATCTCTCTCTCTCTCTCTCTCTCTCTCCCCCTCGCTCCGTCTCTTTCTGTTTCTCTCTCATTCTCTCGCTCTCTCCCTCTCTCCCGGGTCCAAAGTCAATTTGTGTACAGTCATTTTGAAGGGGGAATTATTTGCCGTAATCGGCAGCACTGATGAAGGTCACCTCCTTTGAGGGGACACGGCGATCCCACAGAGAGATGGTCTTCTTTCAGATGCTCTGCTTAGCAATTAAGCAAAGCAAATGTCACTCGTCCAGACCTCAGAGATGAAATTCTGTAAAGGGTGATTAGCATGAAGTCAACAGCGCCTGTTAAAGTCCGATTTCCCGCAGTGTTTGTGTGTGTGTGTGTGTGTGTGTGCGCGCTTGTGTGCTTATGCGTGTGTGTGTGTGCGCGCTTGTGCGCTTATGCGTGTGTGCATGTGCGCTTCATGGGGAGAAAGCAAACATAACCTGCACAGCCCCAACAGCAAAGCAAACAAAGGGAGATGTCTTGTCTGTAGTGATCCATATAACAAAGGCAGATGGGGATTTACTTACTGAACTGGAGTGATAATAGGAGTTCAGCAATGTGCTCATATAAATAGTAGAACACGTTAAAAGTGTGCAGTTCACATTGTATTCACAAAATATAGATGTAAAATGATTGCATGTAATATTGCTGTTTTATGGTTAGCTTTCATGCTATGCCTGATGTAAACGTGGTGTCAGGGTGAGCACCATATTAAGGTAATGCATCAAATGACAGGAAGAGTTTGATTAGATTATAATAACTCACAGCCCTCTGATGAACGGCAAAGCTATGTAGCAAAAGTCATGGCAGATGAAAAGCATTGTAATAGACAATGTGAAATGGATTGAATCGATCACAAAAGGCAAAACTGAGCTTGAATAATTCATGAATTTATTCATGTTGTGAAACTGCATTCTAAACAACATGCTAGAACGGAGGGAACAAAGACAGTGGAATGACATGAAACCAACAACATTGCGTTGGCTTGTCATTTACATTCTACAGCTTTATTCTGGACTCATATGAGATGTGTTTAACTTTCAAACTCTACTGTACGTGCAGGGCTACGCCTAATCAATTTTGATAGCTACATTTGCACTGACACATAATTTGCTACACCAAATCATTTCCCCTCACGAGCCCAGCGCTTAGCCTTTGTGAAGCGGACCGTTTGAAGGGTCTGCTTACATCACTCCAACATGCTGATGAATGATTTTTATTCTCGTGCCTAAAAGGACAAATCCATCATTCTTTCTCTCTCCAGGCTTATTTCCATGATATGTCTTTTTACTGGGATAAAGACATCAGGCTATACAGAAGTGTAGGTACTGAATAGGCTCTTCTTTCCTCTGTGTTAAGCAGCCACCCCTTGTATCAAGGCCATCAGCCCCAGTGAGGGATGGACCACAGGAGGGGCCACTGTCATCATCATTGGGGACAACTTCTTTGACGGCCTGCAGGTCGTCTTCGGGACCATGCTTGTCTGGAGTGAGGTACAGTATTTTTTGTCACACCATTGATTTGATTGCATTTCAGCCTAGGTTTTAAGTATCTTACTGTTTTTACTAAACATATCCTATTAGAAACTGAAGCCTTTACTATAAAAACTAGTAACAATAGCCATTAATTTGTATGTTTGTACGAGACTTTAGTAGGTATGGTCAGACTTAATGGTTCCTGTGCCCTGTCATCCAGCTCATCACCCCCCACGCCATCCGCGTCCAGACCCCTCCCAGGCACATCCCTGGTGTGGTGGAGGTCACGCTGTCCTACAAGTCCAAGCAGTTCTGCAAAGGGGCTCCTGGAAGATTTGTCTACACTGGTGAGTCAGGATGCTTAATGCTTCTTTCAGTCTCTCCTCCCTGGGTTTAGTGCCCTGACTATGCATCCTCTCTGGAAGAAACACAAACTCTGTTCAAATTCCTTAAAGTAGTCACTGATCTGATACATTTGGATAAAGAAAACAAGGGTTCGCTGAAACACATAACTTTTACCCATCCAGTCATTTTGTATCTATGGTTATGCTGGAAGTAAGGATGCATTTTCACAGCATAGGAACAGGGTCCCAGTGTCAAGGCAGTAATGATGGACTAACCAGGCCCCTGCTTTCTGGGTCTGGAATGTTCAATGTGTGAGAACTGCACCGCTAGCTAAAGGTGTTTGGTGGAAGGACTTCTATGAGTGCAACTTGATCTCTCCCTGAACTGCCATTAGAAGTCAGCGCTGCCAAGCTCTGTTAAATTCAATCTGTCAGGATAATTCACTCTGCCAATTATATTTCTCTCCTCACTTGTCAGATATGCATCTACTAATTTTCAGATTTTTTCAATATATTGTAATTATAATGAAAGTAGTGACTGAACTAGAGAGAACTAGAAGGATGCAGTTAAGGATATTCGTGAGCGTGTGTGTGTGTGTGTGTGTGTGTGTGTGAGTCTTGTGTGAGAGTGTCACACCATAAGTATAGGTGGATTATCTTGGCTAACAGAGGGATGTGGTGGTCTTATCTGTCATCATTGGTGAGGAGGCAGAGGTCATGAGGGTCAGGGGCTGTCTGACCTGGAAGCCTCCGTCTGTTCTAACACCGATGGCTAGAATGAGACGAGGCGCGTCAAAGCACTCTCCCTCAAAAAAGTGGAGGAGTGTGGGTGAAGAGGGGGGGTGGACCCCCTTAAACACCCCCCAGACCCCTTCCATCCTGGGCAGCTGTTTCTCATCAAGCCCCCCCGTCCCCAAGCCACCCGTTCCCTTCCCCTCCAACCATGCAGTCTGGCCTAGCACTCCTGCGTTTAACCTCCCTAGCAGAAGCAGAGCAGAGGCCAACAAGGCACTGGGATAATGAAACAAGAGTGCAGTGTGCTGAGTGTGTGAGCGTATGTGCATATGTGTGAAGCCTGGGAAGGTGTATAAGTTAAGAGACATTATTGGCTTCTATAGCACCCCGGTAAATGTGCCAGGTCTCTTAAGAACAGACCCCATTAGTCACACGGGCTAAGCGGATTGGGATGATTACCATCAGGTTTTACTGGGGGAACCTGTCCCCTTCTGGATCTATGTTGATTTCGTTCCTTTTTCCTTCTCTGGTTCCTGCTCTGTTCCAGTTAGTCGAAAGATACAATTAACCTGGGAGGCAATGGAAGTACAATTGATTAGTGTGGTGAATTAAAAGGGAGAGCCACCAATAAGACAAGTCTAGCTCCTCAGCCTACTGCTATTCCCAGATTGGATCACCCTGATTGTACCAGGGTCGACATGAAACTGTTAACGAGCTCCGGGAACTTAACGACAGAATTAACATGGACTCCAGATGTACAGTAATTGCGAGTTGATAGGGGGACATTACCTCTCGGACAGTTAAGTACAACGTGGACAGGCAACAAAAAGAGGCCATTCTCTTGTCATTTCAGTGGCCAGGCAACGTGTGGGAATCAAAGGTCCGTTTATCAAAGCTACCCTTCAAGCGTGACTTTGCGTCATGTCGTTGAGAGAATCGCTTTTAGACCTTTTCATGTTGACTCTTCTCGCCCGACAGGCCCTAATTGTGGAGATTTAACTCGCTCAATGTAATAAATTATCACAAATGACCAAGAGTCAACATAGAGTACATTGCAGTCAATTCTAACGGCAGAGAGTGGTGTCTTGTTGGATTAGTATTCTGGACCACCTCCAAAACTAACAATTCAGTCAGAGGATGTGAGCACCCTGTAATGTACATCAATAATCCAGTATGCATTGAGTATGTTCAATCATGGGAACACCAGCTACAGAGGCACATAATGCTGCAAAACTTGAGAGTATGTTTTATTAAGCTATGTACTGTAGTTAGCAATGTATATTTCACTGTGGCCACAGGCCTATTATCAGTAATACAACAATTGCTTCATAATCCACACATGCTTACTGTATCAATGTTTACCGAATTGTTCTACTTTAGGGAAAGGACACAGTGTATCCCAAAAACTGGTTTAATCAATGTTGTTTCCACATAATTTCAACCCCCAAAAATCTATGTGATGAGGTTGAATCAACGCGGAAAACTGATTGGATTTGCAAAAAGTCATCAAAATAATAGCATTTCGTATTTTCTTTTCACCCAACCTTTAACCTAAATCCAATGACATGGTGACCGTTTTTGTTGATTTCACTTTGAATTCACATTAGTTGACAACTCAACCAAATGTAAATCAAAACTAGACGTTGAAGTGACATCTGTTCCCAGTGGGTTGTTGCGGCTTGTCCTGTATCTGATCCATGTATTGGTTATCAATTGGTCAGGGGGACTCCAGGATCAAACTAAGTTAGCAAGGTTAGCAAATCAAAAAGGGACAGGTCCAGCTGTCCTCTAGTCAATACTTCACACTTTATTAACTACTGCATAGAGGATCTGTGTTTGCTCTTAAAGAGCTTTTACAAAGGGCCGCATGTGACTTCAATTGGGTAAAACGTATGTGATTGCTTTTTACCATAAAGTTACTATAGGCTGACGCCAGTGCAAAAGAGTAAACTATCAGTAAAAACATTGACTTTGAAACCCTAATTGCATGAGAGCTTTTGGTTTCAAGCTAGACTTGATTTCTATAAGAGCTTCCCTCCCAGGACCACTCCCTATGGAGACCCTTAGTAATATGAAGTGCTGGCACTGCTGCTAACACACTCAGCTACTATTTATCCTAATCAGTGACATCCCTATACCCGGGAATTGTGTTCAAATGAACCCCTAGCTCGCCCCAGAAATAGCACATTAACCGGGACCCCATTTGTCATGGGTAAATTGAGGGTCAGTAAACGTCGCCTGTATCCTCTATTGGGGATCCAGGACATGCATCATAACGTTAGGAGAGAATGATAGATGAAGGGTAGCTGTCATACATTTGTCAGCGGGAAAGGAACATTATTTGCTAATTTCCCAAGCTGGGAAATGACAGAGTGCTTCGTTTTCAGACCTTTGGTGAGCAGTTTGGTTTCTGTGTTATTAGCACAAGTCAAGTGTTTTTTCTTCTTCTTCTCCCTATAAGGCTGACTGTAACGAGTGCCATTTATCTGATCTCACAGAGGGCTGCTATGTAACACACTGGGTCTGGGTGAAGGGTTTTGGATGATGCTGATGATGCCCCATACAGTGAGCATCTCTTGCCAGGTATGAGTTGAGGCTAGACAGCCTTGAAGGCTGATGAATCACAAAGTTTTCTTGTCAAGGTGACAGTATCGACTCCACTGCACCAGAATCTGACAAAATGGCTATACGGCAGTCATTCATCAACATAAGGACAAAGGGGTCATGGGTGATTCACTGAATACTGTTGGAGATCAGGACATGTCAGTCTGGTAGGGGATGGAAAATAAGGTCGTTAATACTGTTTGTACCTTCAGAAACTATTCAAACCCCTTGACTTTTTCCACATTTTGTTGTGTTACAGCCTGAAGACAAAATTAATAAAAACATATATAATTCTCACCAACTACACATACAGTTGGGAAGAATCTGATCTTCATCAAAGTCACAACAATAGACAAACACAGTCTGCTTACACTAATAACACACAAACAATTATCATTTTTCATGTCTTTATTGAACACACCATGTACACATTCACAGTGAAGGTTGGAAAAAGTACGTGAACCCTTGGATTTAATAACAAGTTGACCCTCCTTTGGCAGCAATAACCTCAACCAAACGTTTTCTGTAGTTGCGGATCAAACCTGCACAACGGTCAGGAGGAATTTTGGACCATTCCTCTTTACAAAACTGTTTCAGTTCCACAGTATTCTTGGGATGTCTGGTGTGAAACACTCTCTTGAGGTCATGCCACAGCATCTCTATCCTGTTGAGGTCCTGTTGAGGTCAGGACTGCCTCAAGCTTCAATTGGTGGACAGATAGCCTTACATTCTCCTGCAAAATGTCTTGATAAACTTGGGAATTCATTTTTCCGTCGATGATAGCACACTGTCCAGGCCCGGAGGCAACAAAGCAGCCCCAAACCATGATGCTCCCTCCACCATACTTTACAGTTGGGATGAGGTTTTGATGTTGGTGTGCTGTGCTGTGCCTTTATTTCTTCACACACAGTGTTGTATCCACAGAATATTTTGCCAGTAGCGCTAACATCCAGGTGCTTTTTTAGAGAACTCCAGACATGCAGCAGTGTTTTTTTGGACAGCAGTGGCTTCTTCCATGGTGTCCTCCCATGAACACCATTCTTGTTGAGTGTTTTACGTATTGTAGACTCGTCAACAGAGATGTTCGCATCTTTAGCTGACCAAGGTTTCTTCTTAACCTCATTGAGCATTCTGTGCTGCGCTCTTGCAGTCATCTTTACAGGATGGCCACTCCTAGGGAGAGTAGCAACAGTGCTGAAATGTCTACATTTATAGACAATTTGTCTTACCGTGGACTGACTTTTAGAGATACTTTTGTAACCCTTTCCAGCTTTATGCAAGGCAACAATTCTTAATCTTAGGTCTTTCTGAGATCTCTTTTGTTCGAGACATGGTTCGCATTAGGCAATGCCTCTTGTGAATAGCAAACTCAAATTTTGTGAGTGTTTTTTATGGGGCAGGGCAGCTCTAACCAAAATCTCCAATCTCGTCTCATTGATTCGACTCCAGGTTAGTTGACTCCTGACTCCAATTAGCTTTTGGAGAAGTCATCAGTCTAGGGGTTCACATACTTTTTCCAACCTACATTGTGAATGTTTAAATTATGTATTCAATATAAACGAGAACAATTTGTGTGTTATTAGTTTATGCACACTGTGTTTGTTTATTGTTGTGACTTAGATGAAGGTCAAATCAAATGTTATGTCAAATGTATGCAGAAATCCAGGTAATTCCAAAGGGTTCACATACTTGTTCTTGCCACTGTAATACCCCATCATGACAATGTGAAAACATGTTGCAGGATGCATGTTTTGGAATATTGTTATTCTATAAAGGCTTCTTTCTTTTTCACTCTGTCAATTAGGTTTTGTGGAGTAACCACAGTGTTGTTGCTCCATCTTCAGTTTTCTCCTATCACAGCCATTAAACTCTGTAACTGTTTAAAAGTCCCCATGGGCTCATGGTGAAATCCCTGAGTTTCCTTCCATTTCGGCAACTGAGTTAGGAAGGACGCCTGTATTGTTGTAGTGACTGGGTGTATTGATACACCATCCAAAGTGTAATTAATAACTTCACTCTGCTCAAAGGGATATGGTCTTTGTGGTTGGATCTGCGTTTACCTTACAGGTAAGGTATGTGTGGAGTACAAAGATGAGGTAGTCATAAAAAAATGATGTTAAACACTATTATTGCGCACAGAGTGAGTCCATGAAACGTATTATGTTACTTGTTAAACAAGTTTTACTCCTGAACTTATTTAGGCCATAAAAATAGGGTTGAATACTTATTGACTCAAGACCTTTCAGCTTATCATGTTTTATTCATTTGTAAACATTTCTAAAAACATTATTCCACTTTTACATTATGGGGTGTTGTGTGTAGGCCACTGACCAAAAAAATGTACTCCATGTTAAACCCAGGCTGTAACACAACAACATGTGGAAAAAGTCAAGGGGTATGAATACTTTCTGAAGGCACTGTATATTGTTAAAAGTAATGCTATCCTACACTGCAAAGCTCACAATTATGAACATTTATGTTGAGTGTTGATATTTACTGTAATGCTTGTCAATCAATCAGTCAATCAATCAATCAATCAATCAATCAATCAATCAATCAATCAAATGTATTTATAAAGCCCTTTTTACATCAGCCAATGTCACAAAGTGCCGTACAGAAACCCAGCCTAAAACCCCAAACAGCAAGCAATGCAGATCAAGATGCTATGCATTTTACATGTAATGCAATGAATATTGATGTGTACCTTGACTGACCTCTTTATCCTCACTCAGTTGGACAGAGATCCAAAGTGATATAGTCTTCAAATCTAAAATGAAGCCCTTTGCCGCACTCCAAGCAGAAATGGTTGGCTTTTGACAAAAAAAACTGCAGTTCAGTAAACATGGACTCCTTTATCAAAGCACATCAGTCCGGGGCCTTGTGCTGTTCAGTCTGTGTATCGGGTCTAACCTTACAGCTCCCCTCCGCCCTTCAGCCCAGACTCTCTTTGAAGTCCCGGATTTGGAGCAGATCAGATACAGAGCCTCCTCACGGTTTCCTCCCCTGCAGGGCAGGGTTTGGTAGCAGCTAGTCAGGGATGGGGTGTGGCCTAGACACACTGTAAGATACACTGTAATCAAAGGCATTCACAGAGGTATGTAAACAATGTAAACAGATCTGTATAAGAGGGGCTTCCAATGGCATCTCTTTTAACCTAAGAGTGTAGTGTAGTAATATGAGCAATGTATAGACAGCTGATGTTGCCATCACTGTTACTCAGTTCCCCTGTCTGTCTCATTTACAAGCCTGGTATTTAGCTGTAGCTCCTCATGAGTGACTGAGACACTTGTCACCTAGTTACACAGTCTCAGCCAGAGAGCCTTTGTGAACGTGTGCAATGTTTCAGGAGAGGAAGGTCCTTTCGTCCAATTAGAGGGCTGACTTGACACACGCCTTCCCACTCCTTCGTTTTCAAGCAGTTTGTCAGGTGGACTTTGAGGAGCACACTGTGACATTATTTCACACAGTGGAATCATTAACAGTCCTGGGAAATCCTGCGCTGGAAAATGTATCGAAATAAGTGGCGGCAGATGAGCATGTGTTTTACCGCATTGCATCCCTCTGTAGAATGTATTGCAAGGACTGGCTTTACAGTTTAAAGGATAGTATCAGTACAGGGGTGTTTCTCTATAAGGATGATAGGCCTATTCATTGATTTGGATTTAATTGGCACCTCTATAAATTGTACTGCATTGTTAGATACAGGGGTGGCAGGTAGACTAGTGATCAGAGAGGCGATCAGAGAGGCGATCAGAGAGGCGAGCCAGCAACTGGAGGGTTACTAGTTCCAATCCTGGGTCTGACGGGAAAAAACTGGTGGGAAGTGAGCTGGTATCAAATCCTAGATGCCATTGCGTGCCCTTGAGCAAGGCTCTTTACTCCACAGAACAACTACTCCACGGGTGCCCAGTGTGACAACCCTCTGCTCCAGCCTGTATATGTAGAGGGGGTTGGAATAAAAGCAGAAGTCAAATACCAGTTGGACCTTGTGTACAATTGACGAATAAAGTCATCTTAATCTTAGATGATGTCTGTTTGGTAACTGTTCTCCATTTTGATATTCCTCACTAAGGCACAGTATAAGTCCTGTGCAGCAAGAAAGATGAGGTTTCTCTCCTCCCCCCCCTCTGTGCCCCATTTTCACTATGTTCCACACCCAACGGGCTTTAAAAGAACTCCATCCCCATCCCCCTATTCCCCATCCCCACACACCCACCTCCACCACTGCCTTTGATTGAAATTCATCTCGAGTTTATTGAGAAATGAATGAGAGATGCTGCACCGTATTGACTTTGAGAGGATAACACAACTCATCTTGAATGAGGGGGAAAACGCAGCGGTAATTTAGCCATCATCGATTTGGCCCCGTCCATGTATCGATCTTCATTTTACAATATTAATTTGCGGCTGCAATCAGCTGTGAAGGGAGGCCATTTGATTTCTGTTGGACGGGAATGTGTGAAAGTCCCTCTCTATGTCCTTTGAGGAGGGTACCACTCATTTTAGATGTCATCGCAAGGGAGCGAACAGGTGTCTCCACTAATTTCCAATACAGAGATTAAGGGAATTTTGAGAGTATGGAATTGTGAACTGATAGAGTACATCCCTTCCATTTAACCTGTGTTAATTACATTTGATCTGTTGCAGAAGCAATATCTCGTGGAATTGTAACTGTCGCTTTATCTCGCTGTATGTCTCAGCTCAAAGTTCATGAAATTTCAATGAACATTGATTTCTCTCTATTGATTCATCTTACCAGCAGATCTTTGAAATGTTAATTTCCTGCTCAACCTGAGACTCCTGGAGATGGAATAACTCCCAGTTAGCTTGGCTTGGATGGAGAGCATAATGGTCAGTGTTAAATGCACTGGTTTGGTTTGCTTGGGTTTGCCGTGAGTTAAGATTGGTTGGTTTGGGCCTCCCGGGTGGCGCAGTGGTTAAGGGCGCTGTACTGCAGCGCCAGCTGTGCCATCAGAGTCCCTGGGTTCGCGCCCAGGCTCTGTCGTAACCGGCCGCGACCGGGAGGTCCGTGGGGCGACGCACAATTGGCCTAGCGTCACCCGGGTTAGGGAGGGCTTGGTTGGTAGGGGTGTCCTTGTCTCATCGCGCACCAGCGACTCCTGTGGCGGGCTGGGCGCAGTGTGCGCTAGCCAAGGTGGCCAGGTGCACGGTGTTTCCTCCGGCGCATTGGTGCGGCTGGCTTCCGGGTTGGATGAGCACTGTGTTAAGAAGCAGTTTGGTTGGGTTGTGTATCGGAGGACGTATGACTTTCAACCTTCGTCTCTCCCGAGCCCATACGGGAGTTGTAGCGATGAGACGAGATAGTAGCTACTACAACAATTGGATACCACGAAAAAGGGGTAAAATTCAAAAAAATAAATAAATAAAAAGATTGGTTGGTTTGGTTTGAAGTTGGGTTCTGACTGTATGCTTCTTTTAGATCTCTCTCCACAGTAGAAATCTACAGTATATTACTGAACAGCAAGACCTCTAAATGTCTCATGTTATCCCTCATGTATCACCTGTTTAAGTCCACCTATTTACCTTCAATAACACAGAGTGATATTGGCCTTTTTTCATCCCTGTTTGATCCTATTCATCTCAGTAAAATGATGTAATATCCTGTTGTGATTATGATACTATCTGTGACCCATATCTGTGTTGCAGCTTTAAGATGATCTCAGGTGCCCATGAGGCTTCAGGTAGACACTATCACAAGTTACAAACTCACTAAAACTTAGTTCGCCTCGTTCTGTTTATCTGCTCCCCTTCCAACTCCCTCTACACCTCAGTATAATCTGTGGTAGAGGGAAAGAAAATAAAGACGTGTAGGACGAGTGGAGATAGGCTCCAAGCAGTTAAGGATAATTAGTAATAGCTGGCAAATGGCAACAAGGCTAGTATTTATCTCCAGGAAAGATAGAGTTGTCGTAATAACCAATAATGGCTGGCATGAATGCTAGCGCTCTTTGCAAACTTCCATTCCAAGACCACAGACTTAACAAGGAACCATTTCCCTTAAATGTACTGCTTAGCTCAAACATTTCCCCCTGTTACTGACTGTTACTGCAAGCCAATACAGTACATGACTTCAGTACACTGCCACATACTGAGAGCATGCAGGCGTATTGCCATATAAGCATTTTCATCTGCCAACGGCGGCCATGTTACATTGCTCCTCTAGAGCGGTTACTCATGTCCTATTTCTAGAGTACATGGAGAAGGAGCAGTAGACCGTGCTCAGATGCATGTTTGGCCATCCACTCTGCATTTTAAGCAAAGACACTGGGCTCGGAGCCTTCTGGAGTGAATGTGTTAGGAGCATGAACGGATGACAGAGTAGATTAAGGGCATTAGATCAAAATAAGAGCGGGAAGTACACATGCCAGGGAGAGGAATTCCATTGAATTCCTGCCATAGATTGTGTGTGTGTGTGTGTGTGTGTGTGTGTGTGTGTGTGTGTGTGTGTGTGTGTGTGTGTGTGTGTGTGTGTGTGTGTAGTGCTTGAAATTAGATCTGATATGGTCACAGCTGCACACCAACTCATGCATTCAATTTTTTTTAATTCTGAAACATGACCATTCACTCACTAGAGTGAGGAAATTGCTGAAACATTCATAAAGTTTCCACTCAGCTTTTGCATCTAAAAAATGAACCCTGCTGGGCATTTACATTTTTTAATCATGTGCATCCTATTCAAAAGTGACAGTAATTTTGCTTCTTCAGCTGTAAACTATACATCAAATAAAACGCTATAATGATTGGCATGACTTTATTGTTAAGTGCTAAACATTTTATTATGAACACAAAACAATTATAGCTTCTCATAAGTGATGAGGAAAATACTAAGTTGAGCTAAACAAGGTGTTTCAAGCTGAATTGCAGGTTCAGAAGACGAGAACATTTTATCGGTCTATTTCATTCACTTTTTTTCACACTCTTTCTTTATTCTCGCTCTTTATAACTGGCAAAGTATTGAAATGCAGCCCTTGCCTTACCTCGCTGTGTCTCTTTCTCTCTAATTATCTGTGAGGTCAGTAGGCAAAATGGGGAAGAAGCCAGGAGATCAATACAAATTATCCCTGAGCAAACCAGTGCTGACAGTTTGAATTGCAGCATATGTTTACCCAAAATCAGGCAATTTATCTTAATATCAGCCGAGTAATGCAGCAGGGGTGAGAGGTCAGACAATCTCTCCACCTCATAATTACCCGCCTCTAAAACAGGAAAGTGGTATTGATTGGCCGCGGGCCGGGAAGCGGTCGTGACTGGAACGTGCCACCCCCCCCCCTCCCCACACACACACAACACCACCACCACCACCACACACTCTCCAGCCAGACTTCCACCCAGAGCAGGATTTATGGGATGTGTGTGGAGGGTTTCATGTTTCCTCACCGTGGCTGAGAACCCTCGCAGGGGGCCAGCTCCCCTCTCTAGTCTACTCCAGCTCTCCTCTCCTCCTTAGCTTACCTCTCACAACACTGCACTGGGCTGGTAGAATGATGGAGATGAAGCTCATGCTGGCGGTCCAAGGGCATCCTAGAGTACAGAGCTACAATATACTAAAGGGTTAGAAGAAGGTGTTGGGAGGTAGGTAAGTTGGGGGTGTTTGAGAGAGTATAGTGGTGTATGTATCGTAAAACGGAACTCAAGTGTGATTGTTAAGAAATCAACCTAAATTAGATGGAATTTATTCAACTCAAATATGATACATACTATAATACAATGTAATCATATATTTAATGTACAGAAATAATACAAGTGCTCAGTATATGTCGTCATCAGTCCTTATAGGATTATTGACAGTTTTTGTCTCTGTGTATACATGGTCGACTACAGAACTGTCAACTCATCAACTGACAGCACCGTTTAGCGCTAATGCAAGTCTCCATCAGCTGTCAACGTCATTTGCATGAAATCGATAGCAGATGGAGGTCTGTGTCACCAATTTCATTACGCGGGGTTGTTACAAAGATCATCTCCATGATAGATGAGATTGTGACACGTCGACATGCACTGCTCATGGCCCAGAGTTGCATCCCAATCACAGAACCTTGAGACATGCTTTAATCCATATTTTAAAGTGCAAGAGATAAGAGACATCTTGTTTACTATCTGTGGTATGTAATGCTCATGTTCTAGTCCCCCTTTCCCCCTAGACGCCATAGTAGTTAAAGTAATTTAGTGTTTTCAAACAGAAATGATAGAGAATTAAACGTCAACTATGTTTAAATGTGTTTGACATATCAAGATGCTCAAAAATATCTTTCAAACTACATACTTCAGGATTACTGTAATTGTAAATACTTCCAAAATACGCATACTTCTCCTTTATTACCCTGGTTTTGTGGTGCAGCTAGCTACTGTATCTGTACCCAGCATGCCCGGCTGCATTGTTGAGTGTAGTGTGTTGTGCAGTGTAGGCCCCAGCTGAGGCAGAGGACAGGAGAGCATGATGCATCACCCAGTGAGAGCCTACTGACAGCCGGGGATGATTGATGGCCTGATTATGGAGTGTTTTTTACAGATACACAATTTACATCACACTGGGCAGCGGGGTCTGGCAGGGCTACAACACACACACACACACACACACACACACACACACACACACACACACACACACACACACACACACACACACACACACACACACACACACACACACACACACACACACACACACACACACACACACACACATGCGCCTTGTGTACAGAAATAACAAAAGAAAGAGGGCAAAATCCCAGCTAGGGCCTTGTCATGTGAGATCAATACCACGGATCAATCCTTTATCATGGAGAAAATGGCGTTCCCTCACGTTCTAAAGCGGACCTTTGTCGTTCCGGGATGCATGATGAGATGTCAAATCAGATTTCCAGGAGTGTATGTTGTGACGGGCGGCGTGTGGTGCGTTTGGTTGTTGGAAGCTCACTTTATGTGGTCAACAACCCTGTACCTGTCTAGCAACGATTTGGTTGGTTGTGTGTGCGTGTCTGTGGCTCCCTGGTCTGTGTGTCAGTGGCTCTGGCTGTACGTTTGGTGTTTGCGTCTATGTCCTCTCGTGTTCAGCAGGTTCTGCGAGCCTTATTCCGTTAATGCTGAAATTACATGCTGAGTAATGAGTGATGGGCCAAATTACAGGCTGAACAATGAATAGAGGCAGGCAGCTCTTATTAGTCTCCACAGAAAGCCATTGATTTATGACGCACCGCCGCACTCGTCTGAGTTACTCTGCTGAAAATGATATCTACATTGAGAAGTGATGTTCTCTATTAAGTCGTTCCCCCTCCTCCCCCTTCCCTCTCTCCCTCCTCTCTCCTTCCTCCCCCCTGGCCTACGGGTGTACATGACTGTTTAGAATCAGCGAGCGCTGTAAGGAAGCCTTAAATTACCCATTATGACTGTCAGACATAAAACGCCTTAGTCTTACCAAAGTCTGGCTTATGATTCATTTACTTTGTGCTTCTGATTCATAGCCCAATACGGCTCGCTGCTCCAGATTACTATTTGAGGGGTGGGTGAGATTGATCGCTCTGTGTGATCTGCTGTAGTATTTCAGTAGAGCAGCGGGTTGGTACAGTAGGTGCAGCGTTGGAGTGACAGCAACTCGCGCTAGATCAATTTGTGGACAGGCCTTTCACAGATTATTAAAGCTTGGTTTGATTAACACACCCCACTATGTCATTTGGACTCAATATTCCCTGGAAGATAAAAAGAAGAGCGCCCTGTGAGAGATATGCGACCTGCTCTAGACTGATGTACTGCATCATGTCATCATGGCTATTTTGCTCAATTAAAATGTACCTGGATGGAGAGGATTTGTGACACTTGTGACAGAGTATTCCTACTAGTTGCTGTGCATTGCAGACATTGGTTTATAGAGTAGTTATTTACTTCACTACACATTGTCTAACCATTGGATATTTATTTGGATTTTTCTAGCCCTCAATGAGCCAACCATCGACTATGGATTCCAGAGGCTGCAGAAGGTCATCCCCAGGCACCCGGGTGACCCTGAGAGGTTACCAAAGGTCAGTGTTACATCTCATCTTCACAAAAATCGACAAGACAACACCACACCATACACACACCAAAGCTGCTAACCCAACAATATCATCAATGACCAAGAAATAAAACAACATCAAAAGAAGTTCAAACCTTTTAACCAAATAGAAATACAATATACAAACACTCTGGTGCCTCCATCTAGCATTGATTTGGGATTGTATTGGTTTAGTGAGAAGCGAGAGAGGGAGGCGTGCGTGTGGTAAAATAGCTCAATCAGACATCTTTCCTCTCCAGTAGTCTGTGGAGATGATAATCTACTGGTCGTCTGGGCCATCATTACCCCACTCATGTTTTCCTTTCATTCTACACAGCTCCATTTGGTTTAATCTGTTGTTTACATGACTATGCTCGTAACCCCCCACCCCCCGTCTTAGTGTGGCTAATAAGGCCAGGGACACATTATAATGCGTTAGGTCTCACTGCTTTCTTTAGAACTCAGTAAAGGTATTGAAAGACTCTTTATTTCCAAATGCTCGTGACACTTTTTGGCATATTTCAACATGAAAACGAAACTACATATTTCAGCCATTCTTTGATTCCTTAGTATTTCGATTTACTCTGATAAAATCTATTACTGGGCTCATCTGATTGCGACCCTGCTAATTCCCATTGGGTATAACTGGCATTCCAGTTGCGTCAAGTGTAATATTATGACTGATTAGTTTGCACAGACTCCCTTGGCATGTAGTAAAGTGGTGACCACCTCAGAGTTTTAATATGACCATAAAGCCTTTTAAGACCTTATCTATTAAAGCCCAGCATGCAACACTGCAATATCATTTACGTCCAACGGACAATTTAATAAAGACCAGGCTGTGTGGTGTAGTATGGACACTGGGCTAAGTCAATGGGAAGATATATGACATCGCAGCCAGCAGTCTCTGGTGCACAATATGAAGTGTTTCAATTAGACTTTGGTCCCCGTGGAAAAACAACACCTGGACATGAAATGTTACTCTAATTTCAACAGAACATTTTGTAAGACCAAAGGAAAGGTTCACTTAGTTTTTATGGCTGTGAGTTTCTCTCTAAGTCTCCCTGCCCTGGGTATCTGTCGACACACTCAATTTAGTCAGTACATCTACAAAAAAAGTAAAATCGACAATTTGAATATGACAAGGAATAAATACAGTGATGCATACTTGTTTTACAGCATCCATTTTTTCTTCTTGGGGAACAAAATGCCTTTTGGCGATAAAACAATCTTTCACTCAGAATCTGAGATGAGTTTCCTCAGTGTGCTTACTTACTTAATATAGCAGGCTCTCCCCCCAGCCCTCACATGGCCCAAGCTCAGAGTGAAATGAAACCCTGCACTTCTAATAAACAATATACATATTTGATTTGCTCTCTAATGGACCCAAATATGGGGTTCAGGGGGCCAAGTAAATGATCCTACAGAGTGATTCATCATTGTTAAGCTTGCCATCGGAGGGTCGCCTCTCGGGTTCAACAGCAAATTCTCAATATAAGAGCCTCAGGCTAGCTAGCATGTACATTGTGAACGAGAAGAGATACTGCGTGTAGAGAAGAGACATTATGGGCTGCAGGTGAAGCGAAGAGACTCTATAAAAAGGAGATAAAGCTGGAGGAGGTGAAGTATGCATTAGCTGAAAGGCAAATCGACACCGGCCCCCCCTCCCTCAATGACTTCACCCTCCAGTTGATAATATTACGGCGCTATTGATTTCCACCAGCCTTTTCCCCAGGACCAGTAAGACACGTGGTAATTGTGAGGAGACAGAAAGCCAATATGGGCGTGCTCATGGATTGCAAGGGATGCACGCTAATATTGTTGCTACACTGAGAAAAAGGGGGGAAGTGTGCTCTGATTGAAGTTTTACCTTGTAATTTGAAGACAACATTGCAGATGACAGACTGACCCAAAGGGACAAGCAGCGATATAAAAATCCAATGCAGAGTCCAGAGTGAATATGAAAGTAACAAGTGTGAACAGTCAAGTGATGCGAAAGGAGATTAGTTTGCGGGCATGGCGTTAAGTGAACAGAGACTTAGGAATTCACCCTCCTTTTTAAGATCTTGTTATAAAACAATTTTAGATTCCTCCCATAAAAAAATACAATTTATAATACAATTTTGTGCCCTGTGGCAGTAATGGACAAATAGACGAGATATCACATTGTAACACACTCAATTTATCCTTTCTTCTGTAACAAATTAGATTCATTACAAAATTAAAAGCAGAAACTCAATATTGTTTTATTATTACATTGATTGCATTCGCTTCTCTCTTTCCCCCCCAAAATGAACACAAACCTATTCTTTTCCAATTCTTTGTGAAATCCACAAGGAGAAAATAAATATTACAAATGTGTTCATGTCAAGCAATTATCCATGTATTTAAATGAATGTCTATTCTTGTGCTCTTTGAAGTACCTACATCTAATGGCCCTATCCTTCTGAATGTATTCATTACCTCAGGCTAGAGCTAACACAGTAATTGCCTTACAGTTTTATAATGGCATTACCACTCCAAGCTACATAACCTGGGCCCCCTTTTATTAACTGTGATAACATAAATACACAATCCTAGCTAATCTACCATGTGGAGAATCACATTTAGAAGGGTTTTAGGCTACCGTGTAAAACATGCAATACCTCAACATTTCTCAAGCCTTTGTCAGGTAACAACAGTTCATTTGATGGTTTTAATGGTGTCTAGATCTTGGCTGACCTGTGATCAGTTGTTGAGCATGTGTAAAATGTGTAGAACAAGGAATACCAGAAAAGCTGTCATGCCTTTGTCACAAAACAAGAGATCATCTACGGCTTTAATTGTTTTCAATTTAACATGGGGTTCTGATATGTCTGTCTCCATGACAAGAAAGCCAATTACATTTTATGCTGAAGCAGTATCCAGATTTACATGGAAATGCCCTCAGAACGCCATTCGGTGCTAATCGTATTCACAGCGTGAGCCGATACGCGTGAAAGTGTCTCGTCGGAAACAAAACAAACTCCTTGGTTGATTGGGTATCACACTTCCCATCATCCTCGGATATGACTAGGCTACCACTTAAGCATAGCCCTGCGAGTGAGCTTGGTTAGTTAAGACGCCACGCGGTAAACGACAGATTAAGGATGAGAGGCAATATCGTTTTCTCTCTTTTTTCCAAGCTGTCCTTATGTTGCTGCTGCAAAGTACCATATGGACAAGGATGGAGAGGAGGTTTTCAGAGAATGAAACATGGCTTGCGAACGTGACAGTCTTAATTGCTTTAATTGTTGTTTGAAATTGAGAGGCATGTAGAAGATCTTCAAATATGATAGAATAGATTATTGGTAATTATTAACTGCAGGAAAAAGGAAAGAAAAAACACTTTGTCTCACTCATCGAGCAAGAGAGGAATCTGTTCTGCCTGATGAGAACACAGCAAGACAGCTGGTCCTCTCATTTAGTGAACCTGCTTCATGACAACCATAATTCTTTATTTGTATGCAAACTAGATGCATGCAACGTTGAGCATACACACCAATTTCAGAGGTAAATGCTCATTTTAAAGAGAGCCACCCATCCGGTAACTTGGTGGATTAAGCTCTATGTTTCTATAAGAGCATGGCACATGCTAGAAGTGGCTTCTACAGCGTTTCATCTTGATAAATCAAGGATTTTTAGGAAGATATGGCTCTTCAGGATGAAAGGAGGCCCATACACACTCCATACACGCTCCATACGCGCTGCCTTAGAAACGCAGGCCAAGTCTTGGAGGCCGCTGTTTGAAGGCGCGATGGCTGTGTTTACATTCATTTACGGCAGCTGCCGTCTTAATCCCAGATTGCTATTGCCAAGTGATGGAACACTTCACACAAATTACTGAGGCCCGCGAAGGAAAACACGCAATGTGGGAAGAAAACAAGCGCCATCTGAGATGTTTCTAGTGACAGATTTGCATCGCTTTTAACCGGGGTTCTGACGGAAAGTCAACATACTGCTGCAATACAGCAGGTGACAGTAAAGAAGCATTCAAATAAAACACCACAGCAATAGCTCAAGCGTGTCTTTGTGAGAATAAATGCTCCTAAGTGGAGGAGATGCTTTTCCTAACATATTGCTTGGAGCATCACACTAAACAAAGCAGTGCTGTGCTCCATGAATGATTTCATTAAGTGCTCAATTCAAAGAGCAGATAAAAGCACACTAACACGCTCTATTCTGAAGTAGAGCAGGGAACAGGATCCAGGGCCAACTCCTTCTCAGTGTTAAGAACCAAAGCAACATGGCTAATCCTTATTGGTGAAGCAGGGACAAGCATGCAGACATGGATAAGAATACTACATCCCATGCATCCATGTCCCCGAGGCACAAGCACCCAGACTCTCGCTGGATGGGAAGTCATTTGTGAAGTCCTTTACAACAGCCAGTCAAAGAGGTTAATTGAAAAATGTCTTAATGTCATTACGGCAGAACTAGATTAACCCAAGCTAATTCACTTTATTGTTCTGAAGAAAGGAGACTCCAGTGCTGAACTCTTGTGCAACCGCGAGCCCAGAATTAGAGGGTGAGGTGTTGTTTTTAAGGGCTACGCTGGTTTAATTAAGAGATGGGACATTATTCATTGTTCCCAGTGGTTCTCGGAAGAGTTGGTGGCCTAATGCAGTGTTGGTGCCTCTCAATACAGGGTCACTTTTATTTACCCACCTAACAAATACTTCTTATTGTACGTATATGTGAAGAAAAAAAATAAAGACTCTAATTGTTACATTCCATGTCATGGTGTTTGTTGAACAGTGTCATTGAACATAGTCTGCCATCAACATTTCAATAATGTCTGTCTTTCCTATTTTTTTTAATCAGGAGGTATTGCTGAAGAGAGCAGCTGACCTTGTTGAAGCATTGTATGGGATGCCCCACAATAACCAGGTATGCAGACTGACAGACACACACGTCTTACAGACAAACGAAGCTACCATAATGAATGACTGAGGGAGAGCAGCTCAATAACTCTTAACTTCTCCCTCCGTGTTTCACAGGAGATCATTCTGAAGAGGGCGGCGGACATAGCGGAGGCCCTGTACAGCGTTCCCCGTAACCACAACCAGATCCCCTCCCTCGCCAACACAGCTTCCCACGGCATGATGGGAGTCAACTCCTTCAGCAGCCAGCTAGCCGTCAACGTGTCCGAGTCCCAGGGAAACGACCAGGGTAAGTGGAACTTATGCTTAGTGGTCAAGAATCATTCACAGTCAGCTAAGTAAGTCATGAATTAAAGAATACATTAATCCTATAGACCTTGAACCACCCCATCCTCCTCTTCTTCTTTGTCGGTAGGCTACAGCCGGAACACCAGCAGTGTGTCTCCACGAGGGTATATCACCAGCAGCACCCCACAGCAGTCCAGCTACAACTCCGTCAGTAACAGTATGAATGGCTACGGGAACTCTGGCATGTCCAACCTGGGAGTTTCCAGCTCCCCTGGGTTCCTCAACGGATCCTCTGCCAACTCTCCATATGGAAGTGAGTAGAGTAGAGCTGCCATCTCAGACCTGTTCAGGAGGGAGCAAAGTTACACAATGTTCAGATGGAAATATATTGTGTTAGACTTGTCTGTCAGGTAGCGAATCAGAATCATGTTAGACTCTATTCTTTACATTTCTATAGGCAATTTTCTGAATGTTTCACCTCACTGAATACAGCCCAGTTTAGTCCGATAGCATGTTCTTACCCCCCCACCCCACACCCTGCCCCCCCATATCTTGTGTGCAGTTAAACAAAAGAGCGCCTTCGCCCCTGTGGTCCGACCCCAGGCCTCCCCACCCCCTTCCTGCACCAGCGCAAATGGCAACGGACTGCAAGGTGAGCCCCCCTCACCCCTCATCCCTTCCCTTCGGACTACTGGGCAGATACCGCGGCTCATGCCTCTGTCCGGTTTGGTGAGGGACTAATCATTACAAATATGCATTTTAACAGGCTGCAATTTATTATTTACACCTTTGAGGTTACATTCAAATACACAAGCAAGCATGAGGGCACACACATGTACACACCCACATGTACACACACACACACACACACACACACACACAGACATGCAAACACACCACACACACAACCCATCCAGTATAGCAAATTATATATTCCAAGGTCTAAGGACAACACCTTCCCAGACTTGTTTTAGTAATTATGTTTATTAGGTTTTGTGTGTGTCATGACCAACATGATTGCTTTGAAAACAAGCTTAGCCGTAGTGTGTGCCCCAAGATTAATAACATTGAGCTTAATGAAGTGGGAAATTAAAGTTCATCTTGCTACACGATCATACTTATTAATACATGTTGTGCAGAAATTAATGAGCAATGCCTTGCCATCATCTGTGCTGGCAAACTTAAAAGCATTCCAACCATGACACTACAAATACTCAATGATTTTTCATCCTGGCACTTTACTAGCCACCTAATTGTTCAAAATGTGTGAAATACTGAGTATATTAACTCTCTGTATAAGCTAGAGTTGCTAATGATATCTTAGCAGATGGTCTGGGTAAAAGAATGGAAACTACCTTTGATCTCTGTCTAAGCTTGTGGATAATGATTTTGAAATTGGAGTAGTGTAGTGACTGTGGAAATAAGAGTGTAATGCAGTGGCTCCATCTTCAGTATGGAGAATGGTTGAGTCTGAAGGGAGTCAGATCAGTCTGAGGGGAGTCAGATCAGTCTGAGGGAAGTCAGCTGAGTCTGAGGGGAGTCAGATCAGTCTGAGGGGAGTCAGCTGAATCTGAGGGGAGTCAGCTGAGTCTGAGGGAGTCAGCTGAATTTGAGGGGTCAGCTGAGTCTGAGGGGAGTCAGCTGAGTCTGGTCAGCCTGAGGGGAGTCAGCTGAGTCTGATCAGCCTGAGGGGAGTCAGCTGAGTCTGAGGGGAGAGAGATCAGCCTGAGGGGAGTCAGTTGAGTCCTTAAGTGACGAAAAGCACGGCATTGTGGGTAGTGGCGTGTTGTTGTTCCATGGTCGGCAGGGCCGTCTCTCCTAGGAGTCACTGTTTGCCATTACCTCAACACCAGGAGGAATATCACACGTAGCCACGCTGGCCTGCTGGGGCCTTAAATGTCAGAGCAAGAGGGGGGCTCTTAAAACTATCCTGTTAGAGAGGTTTGCACTCAGACATGCACAGACACACCACACATACACACGCACGCATCACACAGGCGCACATGCACACATACACACAGTCTCACATACAACATCATAACTTAACATCTGTTTTAAAGTTACAAAATGTAAATAGCTAAATGTTTTGCTTATCCAATTGAATACATTGGAAAGGGTGAATTTGCTGAATACAATTTCTCTCTCTCTCTTTTCCAGCTATGTCCGGTCTGGTTGTACCTCCAATGTAAATGCACTTTCATCTTCTCAAGCACCAATCTTCTCACCACGATACAGGACACCCCTTTATCACACAGCAAAGACACTGGCGTAATCTAAAATACTGAGGATATAGTCAACATCTTATTCTGTTTTTAATGAAGATTCAAAACATGATTTTCTTTTAAAAGACTATTTCAAGAGTTAAGATTTGGACATTCGGACTAAACATTTCATTAGGAACTCAACAATTGTAGCTTTTTTCCCTCATTTTTTTCTCTCCATTTGATCAACCTGGAAGAAGACAAAGGACGATGGAGTGTACGTTTTGCATACCTATCGGGTTGAACTTGGGCTTTGTCCAGTGAACCATATACTGGAAGAAACTCTGTGGACTCATCATTTGGTTTTAATGTAAACACTGATGTACATTTACCTATGAACTTGTTTGCCTCAGAAAATGTTTTTTTGTTTTGTTTTAACTCTCTTTCAATAGATTCACAATTGTGTGTCTTTATAATGTGACTTTTTTGTATTTTTATGTGTGAGAAAATACAGTGGGGCCAAGAAGGTTTAAGATTTTCAACTGGAAAATATATGAGATATATAATGTAGAAATCAATCATAAAATACAGCAAATGCAAGTAAATGGGTGGGGCTGGGTGGGTGGGTAAGATTGTGTCATGTTTCATTCATACATCTTAAATTAAATGAGTAATTTATTGTAGCTAGAAATTCATCTTCGAAAGTGAAAATGATCTTGGATTCAATAAGTACACTGGCGTACATAGAACGCCTGGCTAGAGCTTCCTTTTAAGCAAGTGTGTTTTGCCACGTTTATTTGGACTTTTTTGCTAGCACTGTATATTAATGCATTCCTAGGCTACTGTGAAGTCTGTTTCTTGTTGAAGAGGGCCATCCTCTTCCTTCTAGCTCCAAATCCCCTTATGTGTTTTATATGTGGTTATAAACTTGTAGAATATTGTGAGATTGCCAAAATTGTGCTAAATATTTATGCATCTGTCTTTTTTCCCATGTTATTTTAGATCAACAACATTTAAAGCTAAATTAACTCCATCTAAAATGGAAAGTAGTTCATTGTCATATTTCCGTTCCAATACACACTTGCGCTCACTTGAGGGAAATTTTGTAACATATCAACTATAAATATTGTATTTATCTCTGATATTTTGTATATTGCTTTTCATTATGTATGTATTAATTGTCATGCCCTTAATAGTGATGCAGCACAGAATTTCAGCCAAGAACTGTTGCCTTCATGTTTTTTTTGTATTTGATAAAATGCAATGTCCATATATTTCACATGTATCTTCAAAGTTTTGTTACTCTGTCAAGACTCTCTGTCCATTTTTTAAAAGGGAAGTCAAACTTCATTGTTTATTTTTATATTGATTTTAAATTATCTATACAGACCATTTTTGGAGAAAACTTTGTTGGTTGTATTGTCAAATAAATAGTTTGTGACCCATATGATAGTTGTTAAGATACAATAGAAACAATGTGCATGAGGGACAACCTTGGAGGAAGGGACTCCATTTGTGGTAGTATTTTCTTTCTGTTTTGTAGAATGTATACAAGTCACTTTTACTCACCACTTATGACTCTGCCACATAGCTTAAATGTGTTTACAGGGAACAAAAATTCAAAATGTCAAAATTTGGAATGGAAACAGAAATGAATAAGTCATGTTTTATTAAAATTTTCAGTAAAAAAAAACAACAAAAAAACTTGCTACTGCCTGTGGATTTCTTCAGTTGTTATCTTTACCTGAAATACGACAGCAAAAGACAATGATAAAATACAGAGAACACTTTCGTACATGAAACCTTGGATTGCCCCTGTAAGAACCAGGGATGTCCACTCTCTCCATGGTAGTTTCTAGCCTTTTAGATTCAGAAACAGGTTGCAACAGGAAGCTGGGCCAATAGAACAGAACTGCACACAGATTTGTTTTGACAATTTTTGGGAAGATTAGAAATACGTTTTAAAAGAAACTTAAAATGTATTTCTAATCTTCCCGAAATAGTCAACAACAAATCTCTGTGCGGTTCTGTTTTACTCTATTGACACAGCAATTTGACTTTGAGGCACATTCCTATTGATCTTTATATCGGCATTGTTCTCTACTGCCATGCTTTAAAATAGCCTGTTAAATGCGTTGTAGCCTTTCATAAATGGCGTGAGCTTTTTTATTCAAAGCACACTAAAGAGGCTCCATTAAAATCCCTCATTTCATTGCATTAGGCCGCCTAGTTAATAAAGAATCAATGCATTGAAAGAGCAAGGTTATCCTTTGTCTATAAGGGGTTGGTATTGTTTTGAAACTCATAGTTTGAACTCTGAAAGGGGGCTCTGTGAAATCTATACTCATCAAGTGGGTCAAACAGAGATAGAGAAACGACAGGGAAGAATAGCACCTCTCCTGTAAAACAACTAAACATCTTATCTGGCTTTCTGAGTGGTCCTGGACACCAGGTCACAAAATGTCAATTTCTCATCAAGGCAACAGTGTCCATGACCATCTCACCCTATAATCACGTTTAAGTGAATGCAAGTTGAGCAGGAATCAGCAAATCCCAGCTTATTATGCCAGCGGAATGCATAGATGTCATGGCAAGATAATGCAGGTGATGCTGATAGTGTGAGGTCAGATACACCAGAGAATGATACAATTTTCCGCTGCGATCGCTGTGTGCGTCAAAAGATTCCCTCGTTAATCTGACGTGTCTGATAACAATAGTCACATACCTGCTTCCTGATGTAGTGTTATCTGTTTCTGGCCTTTTCTCTCTTCAAAAATGTAAAAACCTAGTTGAAAGGAAAAAATTCATCCATCTATTCCATATGAACATTTGTTATCATTTCTGGTCCTAGCATACATTAAGTGTTATATTTACAGTATGTCTGGGATGGGAAACTTTGATAGGGGCCGCAGTGGCTCATGGGTCGAAATTGCACTTTAATCTAACTCTCAACAGTAAGTTGAGACCCCGACTGGCCTACAAAAGGGGGGTCGCCAGTTGCCCATCCCTTATCTATGTCTATCAATGAACAATGATTTAATGTGCATCTGAGACCTTTAATAGTAGGATAACAAACATTTTGGTGCATGCCCAGTAATGCCAGGCAGGAATATACTAATGCTTGGAAATCAAACCAGGCTCTCTCTGTACCAGAAGCCAGTCCATAGCCACAACACTCAATCATAGTGAGAGCCTCTTTATTGGAGAACTCTAATGGCCTGGCCGCCCTCCACCATGCTCTTAATGTGTGCATTCAATATTTATAAATCCTGAGTCAATAACGCCCTATAACCAGGGCCTGTCAGACACCCACACTCTCCAACACAGGCTGGGGTCAAAAGGTCATGCAATCAAAGGAGGCCAAGGCTCACCACATCCATACAGTATGTTGCTACTCTTATCTAGGCTTTCCTCAGTAGTGGTTATCTGTCAAAGGAGAGAAATCTTAACAGCTCACATATTGTTACATTTTAAAATACCCCCTCTTCATTACACAAATAAGAAGGTAACGTTGAATATATCTATTCAATGTTTATGAACTGACTATTTAATTTGCTACTACTGACACAGCACCTGTTGTTCTAGATATTTTGTCTCTACCATTGCTTTATTCCTCTCAGATGTGGTTGCCTCAGATGTTATACCTGGCCATATCACTGCAATGTTCCTATAGTGTTCAGGTGAAAGATTGCACTCCAGTGATAGTGCCACACAAAAGCCTGCCTGGACAATGAGCCAGTCAATGGAGAGATCCAGTTGAAAGAGTCACAATGGCTGTGCATGCTGGGAATTGGGCTGGACAATATAAAGGAATGAAACCTTCATTGAGGCCATAGAGGACAAGCATTCAGAAAAGGGGTTTTGTTCAGTCTTTATCAATCCACAGTTTCCCATGAGGAAAAACAATTCAAACTGACCTTAAAAGAGAATATTACCTTACACATATTCAGGTGCTTATATGTTCACGTTCAGGGGTACTGATGTAATGGCTTTGTAGCCTCATGTGTACAATATCAAGATGTTCATTTATACAGTAATTATTATTCAACCTGGGATTTGAACTCACAACCTCTTGGTTCACAGAATTCCATCATTCTTCCTGCTACGCCACCATGTACAGTGGGGCAAAAAGGTATTTAGTCAGCCACCAATTGTGTAAGTTCTCCTACTTAAAAAGATGAGAGAGGCCTGTAATTTTCATCATAAGTACACTTGAACTATGACAGACAAAATGAGAAAAAACAATCCAGAAAATCACTTTGTAGGATTTTTTATGAATTTATTTGCAAATTATGGTGGAAAATAAGTATTTGGTCACCTATAAACAAGCAAGATTTCTGGCTCTCACAGACCTATAACTTCTTCTTTAAGAGGCTCCTCTGTCCTCCACTCGTTATCTGTATTAATGGCACCTGTTTGAACTTGTTATCAGTATAAAAGACACCTGTCCACAACCTCAAATAGTCACACTCCAAACTCCACTATGGCCAAGACCAGAGAGCTGTCAAAGGACACCAGAAACAAAATTGTAGACCTGCACCAACTGGGAAGCCTGAATCTGCAATAGGTAAGCAGCTTGGTTTGAAGAAATCAACTGTGGGAGCAATTATTAGGAAATGGAAGACATACAAGACCACTGATAATCTCCCTCGATCTGGGGCTCCACGCAAGATCTCACCCCGTGGGGTCAAAATGATCACAAGAACGGTGAGCAAAAATCGGTGAGCAAAAATCCCAGAACCACACGGGGGGACCTAGTGAATGACCTGTTGGGACCAAAGTAACACACTACGCCGCCAGGGGACTCAAATCCTGCAGTGCCAGACGTGTCCCCCTGCTTAAGCCAGTACATTTCCAGGCCTGTCTGAAGTTTGCTAGAGAGCATTTGGATGATCCAGAAGAAGATTGGGAGAATGTCATATGGTCAGATGAAACCAAAATATAACTTTTTGGTAAAAACTCAACTCGTCGTATTTGGAGGACAAAGAATGCTGAGTTGCATCCAAAGAACACCATACCTACTGTGAAGCATGGGGGTGGAAACATCATGCTTTGGGGATGTTTTTCTGCAAAGGGACCAGGACGACTGATCCGTGTAAAGGAAAGAATTAATGGGGCCATGTATCGTGAGATTTTGAGTGAAAACCTCCTTCCATCAGCAAGGGCATTGAAGATGAAACATGGCTGGGTCTTTCAGCATGACAATGATCCCAAACCCACTGCCTGTGCAACGAAGGAGTGGCTTCGTAAGAAGCATTTCAAGGTCCTGGAGTGGCCTAGCCAGTCTCAAGATCTCAACCCCATAGAAAATCTTTGGAGGGAGTTGAAAGTCTGTGTTGCCCAGCAACAGCCCCAAAACATCACTGCTCTAGAGGAGATCTGCATGGAGGAATGGGCCAAAATACCAGCAACAGTGTGTGAAAACATTGTGAAGACTTACAGAAAACATTTGACCTCTGTCAGTGCCAACAAAGGGTATTTAACAAAGTATTGAGATAAACTTTTGTTATTGACCAAATACTTATTTTCCACCATAATTTGCAAATACATCCATAAAAAATCCTACAATGTGATTTTCTGGATTTTTTTTTCTCATTTTGTCTGTCATAGTTGAAGTGTACCTATGATGAAAATTACAGGCCTCTCTCATCTTTTTAAGTGGGAGAACTTGCACAATTGGTGGCTGACTAAATACTTTTTTGCCCCACTGTATATGTAAATTACTGATTTCACCTGTATTCCTACACTTTGACTTCAAAGTCAATCTCAGTTTGTAAAAAATACACTCAAGAAAAACTAGTATTTATCATTGTGATTCAGAAGTAACATTAAATGGTCTAATGCAGCTGTTTTTTCTTACTGTGATTGTTTTCAATTAATATGGTCAAAAATAAACAAAAATCGCTTCTTAGCAAAGATACATTTCTCAAGCAAGACTTTTCCTGGGAGTGGTTGGAGTTGGGTGGGGAAAACGTATTGGTCTATTTATTAATTTACCACCTGGTGATTAATTTACCACCACCATTATCATAATCTTCACAAGATCACAGTGTTATTCTATCAATCAATCAATTAAACTGTATTTGTCACATGCTTTATAAACAACAGGTGTAGACTAACAGTGAAATGCTTACTTACATGCTCTTCCCAAAAACGCAGAGAGAAAAATAGAAAAATGATTGAAAAAATAATAACATGACGAATAAACACACAATGAGTAACGGTACCATGGCTATATACACAGGGTAGCAGTGTCGAGTTGATGTGCAGGGGTACTAGGTCATTTTGGTAGATATGTATATTTAGGTTGGGGTAAAGTGACTAGGCAACATGATAGATAATAAACAGCAGCAGTGTATGGAATGAGCAAAAAGGGTCAATGCAGATAGTCTGGGTAGCTATTTGGTTAACTATTTAGCAGTCTTATGGCTTGGGGGTAGAAGCTGTTAAAGGTCCTGTTGGTTCCAGACTTGGTGCATCGGTACTGCTTGCCAATCAACAGCAGAGAGAACAGTCTATGACTTGGGTGGCTGGTGTCTTTAGACAATTTTTCATTTTACACCGCCTGGTATAGAGGTCTTGGATGGCAGGGAGCTCGGCCCCAGTGATGTACTGGGCCATACGCACTACCCTCTGTAGCGTCTTGTGGTCAGATTTATTGATTTATTTCACCTTAATTTAACCAGGTAGGCAAGTTGAGAACAAGTTCTCATTTACAATTGCGACCTGGCCAAGATAAAGCAAAGCAGTTTGACACATACAACGACACAGAGTTACACATGGAGTAAAACAAACATACAGTCAATAATACAGTACAAACAAGTCTATATACGATGTGAGCAAATTAGGTGAGATAAAGGAGGTAAAGGCAAAAAAAGGCCATGGTGGCAAATTAAATACAATATAGCAAGTAAAACACTGGAATGGTAGATTTGCAGTGGAAGAATGTGCAAAGTATAAATAAAAATAATGGGGTGCAAAGGAGCAAAAAAAAAAAAAAAAAAAAATACAGGGAAAGAGGTAGTCGTTTGGGCTAAATTATAGGTGGGCTATGTACAGGTGCAGTAATCTGTGAGCTGCTCTGACAGCTGGTGCTTAAAGCTAGTGAGGGAGATAAGTGTTTCCAGTTTCAGAGATTTTTGTAGTTTGTTCCAGTCATTGGCAGGAGAGAACTGGAAGGAGAGGCGGCCAAAGAAAGAATTTGTTTTGGGGGTGACCAGAGCGCGTGCAACAGGTGGGTGATGCTATGGTGACCAGCGAGCGGAGATAAGGGGGGACTTTACCTAGCAGGGTCTTGTAGATGACCTGGAGCCAGTGGGTTTGGCGAGGGCCAGCCAATGAGAGCGCACAGGTCACAATGGTGGGTAGTATATTGGGCTTTGGTGACAAAACGGATGGCACTGTGATAGACTGCATCCAATTTGTTGAGTAGGATATTGGAGGCTATTTTGTAAATGACATCGCCGAAGTCGAGGTATGGTAGGATGGTCAGTTTTACAAGGGTATGTTTGCCAGCATGAGTGAAGGATGCTTTGTTGCAAAATAGGAAGCCAATTCTAGATTTCACTTTGGATTGGAGATGTTTGATGTGGGTCTGGAAGGACAGTTTACAGTCTAACCAGACACCTAGGTATTTGTAGTTGTCCACGTATTCTAACCATTGATGCAGTCAGTCAAGATGCTCTCAATGGTGCATCCAAATATTTTCAGCCTCCTAAGGCATTGTCGTACCTTTTTCACGACTGTGTTGGTGTGTGGGGACTGGTACTCTATACCCTATGTCAGTGATATTCAAAGGAGCTGATCGTGGACTACAGGAAACAGAGGGTCGAGCACGCCTCCCATCCACATCAATGGGGCCACAGCAGAGCGGATTGAGAGCTTCAAGTTCCTCGGCGTCCACATCACTAACGAATTAACATGGTCCCCACATATTGTTGTGAAGAGGGCACATTAGTGCCTCTTCCCCCTCAGGAGGCTGAAAAGATTTGGCATTGGCCCTCTGAGCCTCAAAAAGTTGTACATCTGCACCATTGAGAGCATATTGACTGGTTGCATCACCACTTGGTACAGCAACTGCAAGGCACGCGACTGCAAGGTGTTACAGAGAGTGGTGAGTACGGCCCAGTACTTCACTGGGGCCAAGCTCCCTGCCATCCAGGACATCTATACCAGGCGGTGTCAGACGATATTGTCAAAGACTTTACCTTTTTTTGTCTCGTACACTGACCCTGCGGGCACACATGCAGTACTTCCACTGACATCCCAACACACACCTACGCACACACCACATATGCCACATAGGCTGCTGCTACTGTCTATTATAGATTATGTTGCCTAGTCAATGTTGGAAGACCTGCTATAACAGTGCCTCAGCGACCTGGAGAACGGTAGGGAGACCAGAGAGGGGGATAAAACGGCAAGATTTGGAAAATCTGTCCACAACAACCATAACAGTGGTGAAACCAACAGACAGGGGAAGATCAGTAACAAAATCTATGGACAGATTGGACCAAGGCCGCTGAGGCACGGGAAGGAGTTTCCATGCTGGAGCGTGCCAGGGAGATTTGGATTGGGTACATATGGAGCATGAGTTGACATAGTGGCTGACGTCCTGCGCCAAGGTGGGCCACCAGTACTTCTTGGAGAGGGATTGAATGGTGCAGGTGATACCTGGGTGTCCAGCAGCAAGGGATGTATGTGCCCAGGTCAACAGCCGATCTCTCACCCCCGTGGGGACGTAGATGCGTTCTGGAGGGCAGGTGGCAGGAGCGGGTTCCCATCTATGTCCCAAAACACGGGGCCAACGATACGGGAGGACCGATTGATGGGCTGTTGGGCACTTACAGGACGCTCAACCGGCGTGGAACCACAGGGTATGGGGAAGCAGATCCTCTGACAATCCGGTTCCAGGCGGTGATTTTCATGCTCGACCATGATATGGTGGGGTTGTGACGCTGGAGCCACAGAAGTTGGAGGATTACCTTGTGTACAGGTGAGGTGGTGATGAAGGGGAGGTTTCCTGGTGTATGGGTCCAACAGTGAGGGTGAGTGGTGCGGTGATGCGCGTAATTGTGCCAGATGCCAATGGTCACGTATCTAGGGCATGGACAGGAAAAGGAGAGAAGAGCGGGGTATGAGGTTTAGTTAAGGGAGGAGGCGAGGGCCTGGTCGATTAAGCTCCCAACGGCACCAGAGTCCACTAGAGCTGTAGAGACAACACTTGAGGGACAGCCAGCCAGTGAAATAGGAACCAGAAAGGGTTTGGCGGAAAACGATGATAACGTCTACCCTGGGAGATGTAAGGTCACGGGGCCACCCCTCTGCTCTAGTGGACCCTGGGTTAGGGCGCACCGGAGACTGCTGAAACTGGTGCTGCTCCTGGCCGCAATAGAGACAGAGCCCCAGCGGTCTCTGGCGATGCTGCTCTGTCGCGGAGAGGTGTGTGGCCCCTACCTCCATGGGTTCAGGCTCTGCCTCAGGACAGCCAAAGGAGAGAGGCAAGTGGCGAGGTGGACACTGGCGCTCCCGAAGAAAGTTATCCAGATGGATGGTCGAGATGAGAGCGTTCAAGGATACGTTGTCATCCCGACATGCCAACTCCCGCTGGACCTCCTCGCGCACACCACTGTGGAATAGAGTGCAGAGCGCCGGCTCAATCCACCCACCTCAGGCTGCCACAGTGTGAAAGGTGAGGGCGCACTAAGCAGCAGTTTGGCCATCCTGCCGGAGCTGGAAGAGTAGCTCGCCTCCCTTTCTACCCTCTGGAGGATGATCGAAGACCGTCCTGAACAATGCCAGGAATCTCTCATACAAACCCAGCTCCTCTTCTCTTCTCTCCCAGGTGGTTGTAGCCCACTCCAATGCCCATCCGGTCAGCAGGGAAATTACCGTGGCAACCTTGGAGCTCTCGGTGAAGTTTGCCAGGTATGTGTAATGATGGGTTGCCATGACTGGTGGTTAGTAGACCGGTGACATCGAGCGCCGGAGAGGGGGAGTGGGAGTAGATGTGACAGGTCCCTGCTGAAAAAGTTTGAATACCACTGCTCATCAAGTGTCCTTGAGCACCGTTAGTTTTACGTTGATGTTACGCTGGTGGTGATAATTGGACAATTATTTACTTGATTCTGGGCAGCTTTCAGCATAGTGCAGAAATGCATTCTTGCCAATAACTCTGTGGCCATATCTGTTTTACAATCTGATACTGTAGCAGGAAATTTCAGGTTGATAAGAGGTTGTGAGTTCAAATCCCAGGTAAGGCTGAGTCCCAAGTGTGGTCACAGTGCAACATTTTAGAAGATTGTACAGCATTGAAATCAGAATACAGCAGCATACTGTCATTTTATAAAAATAACACCTTGAAGTTGTCGTATATATTTACTTTATTTTTACTGTTTCTTTCGGCAAAGTGCAGAAACATATTCTTGGCAATAAATGTACAGACATGGTGGCGCAGGAGGAACTTCAGGTAGCTAACAACCAAAAGATTGTGAGTTAAAATCCTAAGTGAGGTTGAGTTGCGACTAATCAACATACATCAGCATACTGTCCTTTAACATTAACACCTTAATTTAGGTGTTAAAACACAGTAACTGGTTGTAGATTTATCGTATTTTCACCACAACTAGACACAAACCTCCAGTGTACCATCATACAACATTCTGAGAAATGAAATGTTGCATCCCCATGTTGTTTTAACATGTTGCTTCACATGTTGTCATGTTATCACATTAACTTGACATAAAATCACGTGTTCACATGGGTGACCACTGGTCTGTCTATCTGCAATCCGGTCTGCTTGAAAAAGTATCCTAATGGTAAACAATTATTTGATACTATATTAATGATCTAGTGTATTTTAGACCCATATATGCAGGATTTACTATATTTTTCTTCCATAAAGCACACTCAACCAAGAACAGTCATAGTACAGAAACCAAGGTCAGAAAGTGAGAGACGACAGTGATAAAATAATATCACTTCAACTGCATTTTTATGCCATACTCTGACACATAGAACTCCCTTCATAGTACCCCTCAGTAGTGCTTTGTCCACTAGTTCTGGATATGATATCATCTATTAATAATGTATTGGCAATGGATTACATAAAAAGAGACCAGAAATAACATCCAATATTCATGCCCCCTGAGCTTGACTGTGTCCATTCCTTTTGGCCCATAAAACCTTACCCCATTTCCATATCCGCTGAGGGTCGCGACAGGTTTGCCGCACAAAGACTCACAGAACAGCTCAACTCAGGAAAAGGGCTGTAAAAATTGGGTGGATTTCTGAACCCTTATGAAACAGTACTCCTAGAAAGAAAGAAAAAAAATCAAATTTCAGCGCCTGTGAAAAACCTGGTACTGTATTTCTCCCTTTAATTGTGCCCCTTCAAAAATTGACGGGCCTCTGAAACATTGCATGAATCACACAGAGTTATTGTAGTCCCCTTGTCTGGGAATGTTGTTACAACATCTGCATATTATAGAAAGTAATGGAAGTAGCAGAGGTGGCAGCTGCAAAGCAACAGGAAGCGTGACATTTTCAGTCAGAACCGCTGTACAAACCACTAACTGTCTACCAGCCATGGTCTTACAGTCGACACTGAGTGGGAGACACTGTGACAAACAGGCAGGGTCTGAGAGCTGTGTCCTAGGGGGGTGACAGCACCAGTTTGACTGTCAATGAGGATCATTAACAGTGTGTTTTAAAGAAACCTGAACAGTGATTAGGAAGCTTGAGACAGGGTCCTCGATCAACTGACACAAAATTGTTCAAATACTCTTACCACATATCCCTGAACTCCCCAGAGTATGTGCCTGGACCCTTACCTGTATCTTACTGTTCAGCCTTAAAACCTTTCTCAGCACCCAGCATGTAATTCCCCCCCATTCACTCAAAAAAACTAGGGCACTATAAAAACATTATAATTTACATCCTCTAAAAGAACATGTCTCATAAATTGTCTACACGCTACAGAAAATACTATCCTTCATGGCCTTATGAAGACGTCTCCACCTAACAGAGCGATGGCCAACAAAAGCCTGCGTGTTAGGGTCTTTCCTGAAGAGTCCTTGTCACACGCAGGTTAGCGTTTTTCATCATGCATCTTGTTCTGGAGGCTTTCCTGGTCACCAGCTAGCACGTCGTAAAATCTGATTTTAAACCTAACCTGAAAAAAGCAAAAAACAACAAAAAATCCATACATTTTTACACTATAGCCAATTTTCCCTTCGCAGCTGGCCTATCTAAGGACACTCCCAGCTGGCCTATCTAAGGACACTCCCAGCTGGCCTATCTAAGGACACTCCCAGCTGGCCTATCTAAGGACACTCCCAGCTGGCCTATCTAAGGAGAAATTCCTCAGTACTGCCTCCAGGACAAGATTCATGACAATAAACGTCAACACCGCGCCAAACCTCTGTGATTATCGTTGCTTTTTAGCAGTGTCCAGGCCTGCCAATACTGCTGTTCCATAAATGAATTTGGCCCTTCGTCAACAAATTACCTAACACGCAGAACTGTGTATGTGTCAGATTCAATTCCAATCCACAGGCTTTTGTAGTGCCATGGCAGGTTGACTTAATTATAAATCATCAATCATAATAAAATAATCACATCTATATTATTTTAAATAAAATATCTCAAACATTTTAAAGATACTGAGTTGTTACATATTGTCATGTTTGATTGGGCCAGGTGTATTTCTTATATAATGGATAATAATTAATCATGACTAGTCAGAGAAAGCTTTCCTGTAAAAGGAAACTCCAGCTCCACCAATCAAACACATATAACTGATCAACAATTATCTCTGGATGAGTCCAGAGCTTGACACATACAGTAGACCTGCATGAGTATTTATATGAACATGGAATCCAATTTGTAACACACTTTACAACACAGTATAAATACTGTATACACTAATGTTATTGACTACTACTACATTCAGACAGACTTCTATATTACATCCAGATGCCATAGATACCCCCACGTCAATTTAAAATATAATTAAACTGATAGAATTACAGAAAAACAAGACACTAGACATTGGTCAATATCTATAGTGCACCTTCTCGAGTCATACAGAACTTCTAATAGGTAAAGTGTATTTCTCACAAGGCTGCAGACAGTATTTGGCACCGAGGCTCTTATTTTCTCTCTCCCTGATCCAGTCCACTCCTGTCCCAGACTCGTCATATAGATCGCAGTCTGCGGGGGCCAGAGGTGCTGACGGAGCCCAGATGCTCCCAGTCTGTCTGGGGGACTGGGGAGACTGGTGCCAGGGGGTCCTGGAGCCTCTGAAGTGCCGCCCCTTCGTCAACAGAACAAGGCTAGACCTGCACTTTCTGAGACACTCTGGTTCCCACTCTCTAAAAACTAGGCTGTAGTCGTAGGTTAATAATATGTGAAGGAATACACACACTCAGTCACACTCAGCCCATGTCTCTCCCTGCAGTGCATACAGCACCACACACGTTCACCAGTTCACACAGACACTCCCACACAAACACAAGTCTGAGTGTTCTGGACTATATGCTACCTTTTGGAGATTCCCTTATGGAAAAAATCTTGTGATCTTATGTGAAGTTAATGATAACATGAAACTACACATGTGAAAACATGATCTCCTGTGAAGAAATAAATGTGACAACATGAAGATGCAAAATTTCAACATGTGATACACTATATATACAAATGTTTGTGGACACCCCTTCAAATGAGTGGATTTGGCTATTTCAGCCACACCCGTTGCTGACAGCACACAGCCATGTAATCTCCATAGACGTACATTGGCAATAGAATAGCCTTATTTGAAGAAGTCAGAGATTTTCAACGTGGCACCGTCATTGGATGCCACCTTTTCAACAACTCAGTTCGTAAAATTTCTGACCTGCTAGATCTGCCCCGGTCAACTGTAAGTGCTGTTATTGTGAAGTGGAAACATCTAGCAGCAACAACGGCTCAGCCGCGAAGTAGTAGGCCACGCAAGCTCACAGAACGGAACAACCGAGTGCTGAAGCGAGTAAAGCGTAGCGAGTAAAAATTGTCTGTCCTCAGTCGCAACACTCACTACCGAGTTCCAAGAACTGTTTGTCGGGAGCTTCATGAAATGGGTTTCCATGGCCGAGATCAGTGTGGAAGAACTTGACTGGCCTGCACAGAGCCCTGACCTCAACCCCATCGAACACCTTTGGGATTAATTGTAACTAGGTCTGTTAACCTGTTACTCCTACCCCCTACTTTTTCGAACATTCTGTTAAAAATCGTGCAACATTTCAGCGCCCTGCTGCTCATGCCAGGAATATAGTATATGCATATGATTAGTATGTGTGGATAGAAAACACTCAGACGTTTATAAAACTGGTTAAATCCCGGCTGTGACTATAACAGAACGTGCGTTTCATCGAAAAGTGCAGGAAAATCTGATCACTGAAAATGGAAAAATATATCCATGCGCGACTTGAACCCATTGATAAAGGTGAACCACATTTAATGGGGCTGAGGTTGCAATACCTACAGCTTCCACACGTTGTCTAGAGTCTTGTCATTTGCCTACTATTTGTTTCTTGGTCAAACAGACGCAAGGCAGCGCATTTCTTCCGGTCTCCGACCGGATATTTTGGTTGAGATTTACCCGGACATTATTTCCAGACGGACAGCTAAAGAATATACTTCGCCTCGTGATCAATTTGATCGCTTATTAACGTTTACTAATACCTAACTAATACCTAACCTTTTGTAATACTAATGCATTACAAAAGTATTTCGAAGTGTTTTGTGAAAGTTTATCGCCAACTTTTTTAATTAAAAAAAATGACGTTACGTTATAAGACGCTATTTTTTTTCGTTTATCACACAGTCTTCATAGATCGATATCTAGGCTATATATGGACCGATTTAATCGAAAAAAAGACCCAATAGTGATTATGGGACATCTAGGAGTGCCAACAAAGAAGATGGTCAAAGGTAATGAATGTTTTATATTTTATTTGTGCGGTTTGTGTAGCGACGACTATGCTAATTATTTTGTTTACGTCCCCTGAAGGTCTTTTGGGGTGTTACATGCTATCAGATAATAGCTTCTCATGCTTTTGCCGAAAAGCATTTTAAAAATCTGACTTGTTGCCTGGATTCACAACTAGTGTAGCTTTAATTCAATACCCTGCATGTGTATTTTAATGAACGTTTGAGTTTTAACTAGTACTATTAGCATTTAGCGCATTTGCATTTCCAGATGTCTAGATGGGACGCCTGCGTGTCAGTTTGGAGCAAGAGGTTAAGTATTACTGCCACACTGGTGGTCACGAGTCATGAAGGAAGTCAAAACCACGTGACCGTTTAGTCACGTAACTAGGCTTCTCCAAGCTCTGATGCTGCTGATGGTCATTAGTAGCCTACCAAACTTACTAACTGCCTGGTACTCAGCACTCTATTGTCCCGCTAATCATCCTGACATCAATGCAAATGTAATCGAAAATCTAATCAAACATTTCATGAGTGCCCATGAGCCCATGTTGCGCAACATTTCTATAGGCTATGCAATTGCGCAAGAAAACAGGGTGATGGTCTCTACTAAAAGGAGGATCCCATCAGCTTTCTATAGACTAGGCCTACTTTCTTAACTTTCATAATATTAAGTACATTGTTTATCTTTACAACAGGAGTGTAGCATACCTGGCTGGCATGACAGGAAAAGTGTCCTCCATTCGTTACTTAAGTGCATAGATGACATATTTTTTCCACTGCCCCTGTATCGAGACAGATGCATGATAATGGTCCATTCTAAATCAAAACAAATGTCACACATATATGATTTAGTATATGTAAAGACAAGATTAAATCAATAATAGTCTGATGGGTGACAATATTAGCCTATCACTTGTGAATTACATACCACTTGTGAATAATGTCCAGCTTAAGAAACTGCTTTTTTTTCTTCGACTTTTTCGAATCATAGTGGCACACCTCATGTAGTCTAGCCCATAGGCCTATAGGTTTTGATAAGGTTTGTACTAAAGGACATTAATCCACTTTATAACGGATGTAGAGCCTAACTGGCATACATAAGCAGCATGTGAGGTTCAAGTTTGGGGAAGATCATTTTCACAATAAAATGCACCTTTATAATAAAAGCTTTGCATGAGTAATAGCATTTGCGGTCACTTTTGATAATGGTGTTTTCCCGCTAATGCAACATTGGTGATTATAGCCTTCTGCCGTGTGCGCATTGCTGCGCTTATAATGTGAAGAAATAGCCTAATAGTTTATCAACATTTTAAGCTAAATGTTCAGATCTGTTATCAATCACATTGTGTTTTTTGATGCTAGTGGCTGTATTAATTTGGGATCTATTGCATCCCACAACTGTCCCAGACTAAGTTTGGAATATTTATTTACTGCAGAGAATAAAATAGGTAGACTTTTGTACTATTGTGATAATAGATTTACATAGTCTAGTGCTTTTGCTGTTCGTTAGGCCACCTCATCTTGTTGGCTGACAAAAAGTAAATGTGGACAGTTCTTCCAATATCTTCGATATGCACCTTGAAATTGGATAAGGACGCATGCATTTGTGTCCCTGATGTCTGTCTTCACTTGTAGCCTGTGAGAAAGACCCGATCATGTGATGGAGAGCCATGTGAGTGAGAGGCGCTTTGGGCCGCAAAAGGCATCCATTTTTTTTAGGGTGCATTATGGACACAAATGGGATGCCGCTGTGAAATTCGAGTAATTATCAAGAGCTTGTCAAATTGTGAATGAGAGACTATTGAAATGTATACAGCCTGCGCAAAAAACAAAGCAGAGCTCATGCCTTTTAAGAAACTTAAAAAAAAAATAATCATCAGAGTCTCATCATGCAGCCTTACAATGTATTTAAAATAAAAAATATAGTCCAAAGTTCGTAGAATAACTAAAGTCACATTAATAACTATAAATTAAGTATATAGGGGTACCTATTTCTTTGTTAACCGCTCAACACAGAATAGACACATGTGCGCACTCCCTCAAATCGTTTGGAGAAAATGTTTATATTTTATTCAGCTTTGTTCAATTGTAGTCTTCATTCTATAAATTCTTCATTCTATACTTTTATTTACAAAGCCATTTTGGGTTTACTACCTTTTTATTTGGGCATTTTTATTGTTCAGAAATGTGGTGGGTACTCTCTTTGTTCGCTGGACTTTATCCTAACTCTTCCAAATGTCCGAACTGAATTTGGTAAAAGGGCTTTTATGTACTCTGCGCCATCGTCTTGGAACGCCTTAGAAAATACTTTTAATGTAACGATTCTCCTCTTCGTCTAAGGAAGAGTAGTCAAGATTGGACAAACACGCAGCGTGGTAAGTGTCCATGTTAATATTTTAATATAACAGAACACGAAACAAAAATAACAACGAGAATGTAAGAAACGAAACAGTCCTGTCAGGTGAAACAACACAAAACAACTACCCACAAACACAGGTGGGAACAGGCTACCTAAGTATGGTTCTCAATCAGAGACGATAGACAGCTGCCTCTGATTGGGAACCATACCAGGCCAAACACAGAAATAAAAAACATAGAACAAAACATAGAATGCCCACCCCAACTCAAGCCCTGACCAAACCAAAATAGAGACATAAAAAAGGTACTAAGGTCAGGACGTGACATTTAAACTGGAACAACTTGTCCCGATTGGTATTTTTACATCACTGATGAATGATCTTGAGACTGATTCCCTGACCTGTCAATGTTTTTCATTTGCTGTTTTTGATTTTGTTATACTCTTGTGAATTCTATGCTTTTTACTAGATTACTTGTAGTTTTTCATGTTGTTTGTCTGTAATTTTTGTATTGACTTGGTGATGCCTATCTTGGCCAAGACGCTCTTGAAAAAGAGATTTTAAATCTCAATGAGCCCTTCCTGGTTCAATAAAGTTTAAATAAATAAATAAAATTAAAATTAAATAATGCCACGGAATGCTAAGCAAATCTTGTCCGCTATATGAACTAGTGTAGACCACAGCCATTTGACATAGCCACATCAGGACCTAACATATTTCTTCTGAAATAGACTACATTTTCTTCAAATCATGCATCTTTAGACCTGTCTAAAATAAATAATGGATTTATTGTGAATGTGTAGGCTATATTACATGGATATATTAGACTTTTAAAAAAGTAGATGTTACAAAGGTCTGCATCAGTGGCTTGTAGGCTGTGGAAGCCAGGACATGCTAAATGTGTTTGTTAATTAAAGGTAAAATACCGTGAGACCGACAGTTATCTGCTTCACAATCACCGGCTGATGACATTTCGTGACCGCCACAGCCCTAATTGTACACCGACTGCGAGCCAGGCCTAATCGCCCAACCTCACTAATGCTCTTGTGGCTGAAAGGAAGCATGTCCCCACAGCAATGTTCCGACATCTAGTGAAAAGCCTTCCCAGAAGAGTGGAGGCAGTTATAGCAGCAAAGGGGGGACCAACTCCATATTAATATCCATGATTTTGGAATGAGATGTTTGACGAGCAGGTGTCCATATACTACACGTGACAACATTTGAGTGTTTTCACGTGAAACGGCAATTCCACGCGAGTTAGGTTTACACATGTGAAAATGCAAATGAGATTTTCACATTAAAGTTTTTCACATGTAAATCTGCAATTCACATGAGGTAAAAATATTTTATCCTACTCACATGTGAAAAGGTGTTGAGCTCAACATTTTATACATGTAAACATATGGTTTCACATGAGAACAACCGACCTCACGTGTCTCTTTTGTTTTCACATGAACATTTCAGCTCAAAATGTGAAAACAGCTATTTCACATAATATGTGAAAATGTGAAAATCACATTTTCACATGTGAATGTCTTTATTCAACATGATCACTTAGTGCTGACTATTCAATATGATCCGACCTGGGACTTGAACTCACAACCGTCTGGATTTAGAGTATGCTGATCTTTCTACTGCACCACAAAGTATGTAGCACTCACTGAAGTCCCCTACAGATTCAATACCTATAATACATATCAGCCCTTAGCAACAGAGTGCCATCTGCACTGCAATTTTAGTTATCAGCTAATCTGACTATTCTCTCATCATTGCTTTTATTGACTTATTTCAGCAATTTGAGGGTTTTCTGTATAGTTGTCTAATGTTGTTGGGGCATATTGTTTTGTTTTAATGTTACTCCTGAATCACTATGATAAATATAACAGTTTTTCTTGTGTATTTTTTTTTAACAAAGCTGAGGTTTACTTTAAAGTCCAAAGAGTAGGAATACAGGTTAAATCAGTTATTGACGTAGACATGGTGGTGTAGCAGGAAGATCAGGATACTATGAACCACGAGGTTCTGAGTTCAAATCCCAGATAAGGACATGTTGAATAATAATCACTGTTTGAATAATAAAAACTGTGTGAATTAACATGCACAACATGTTGAAAACACTGCAACTGCATGACATCCTAACAACTTATTTTGGTTTGCAGAGGGCATCACCTGTGAAATCTCATGAAATATCATCACATGATTTCACATGTGAAGCAAAACATTGACATTTTCACATGTGGTTTTTCTGTAAGGGTTAACATTATGTGTGACATTGCAGATGATACAATGTGTCCACTGCCAAACTCAGACCGCATCTGCATGGCCTTGCCCCTGCCTAGCTACATCCGCAGTGTATTAGACTGCTGGAGCAGCAGCTGTGGAAGCTGGTCTGGCTGCATGGTGCCTTGGTGTCAGGGCCTCGGAGAGGCATCATGACAGAGGGGGAGGGAACATGATAGGGCAGTGGAGCCCAGTATAATATCGGTCTGTTGGTCAATGCTTATCTGCATGTGTAATACTCTGGAATCTCAAAGGCATTATACTGCCTCTTGCTGGGTGCTGTGTTCTAGTTCTACTAACATGTTGAGGTACTAGAATACACAACCAAACGGTATGTGTAAGCCTACAGTGTAAAATGAGGCTGCTGGACTGATGTACATATTGCATGATAGGTAAGCAGAGAAGGACTTTTATAGAAATTGCCGATGCGAGTTGTGACTACACTGGTATGTGATGGATTAGTATAGGGAGTAACTATGGTCGACTGTGTGAGGTTGGAGCACAGAGTGTCTGTATTTGATGTGGGGGCAGACAATTACTGTGTTATGAGGAGGGATGGCAGGATATGAGATGAGAAGTAGGGAGTTACATTAGAGACAGCATAAACCTTATGAAATGGAATGGTGTGAAATATTGTTACAGAAGCCAAAATACATCTTAACAGTATCAGCAATGATTAATTCAGCCTGACTTGGTCACATCCTTGTAATAACGATGTGAATGCCACCGACCCTTTCCTCGGGCCTCCAGAAGCTCTTTTGAGTGTGTGTGTGTGTGCACGTGTGTGTGTGTGTGAGGGCGTTAATAAATGTTGAATCAAACGCTGCACGAGACACCCACACTCCTTAAGGGTTGCCCATTAGCGGTGTGTGGGTGTATGGGGAGTTTATCAGTGTCTGGGTGATTTATGAAGTCAGACTCAATATCATCCACTTTACCCCCACACACATGCCTGCACACACACACACAGACACACACACAGACACACACACACACGCACGCACACAGAGGCAAATATTAGGACAAAATTTGAGGTTTCACAGAGATTAACAGAGCGGATAATAAAATAGTCTCAACCGCTTTTAATGGTGTCCATAATGCCATTATAATTCCATTGAATCACATGGCCAGGATGACAGAGGACTTGCACATGCATGATACTAATAAGTTATCAAAGTGCATAACGCATTTTTCTCTGATCCCTGAACTGTATCGGCCAAACTACTCACACATCTGCTAATCTGTCAGCCTGTCTCTCTGACTAAATACATAGAACGTATCGTTTACCTTTTACTCCCTCTGTTGTGTGGTGAAGCCTATTACATAGACTTGACTTAGCCACAAGCAAAGAGGGCGCTTACAGTGCACTTCAGAGTGTGCTCCTTTTAAATATGATCCCCTGGTGGCTCTGTCACAGCAGCCTTGGTTACGGGCTGACTGAAGCCTGTAGCCACCACAGGCATCATTAGTCCTGTGTGAAACCACACACTGAAATGCATTCTTCATCTGACGGTCTACAGCCTTCTGCCTGCTTGCTTCAACATCGAGGCTGGACTTGTGCTCTGATGGCACAGTGCTGTAAGTGAGTCCAACAGTACAGATGCATTCAAAGATGCTTCAAAATGTACTACAGTTCAGTAGACATTGATTAATCAGTAAAAGTCAGTGAGATACTGGTTTGCAAAAATAGAATAGCAGAAATGATATAATGCATAGATTAAAATGACTGTCAATCTAATCCTCACAGAAAAATGTCCACGCACTCTTTACAAGGCTGCTTTCATATACCTCGCTGTCAGGAAAAATATTTAATTTATCTCAATGGCATCAAATTGGAAATTGATCCCATTGTTCAACTGAAGAATTGAAAGCTGAATTTGTATGCCTGTTTCCCGTTCTACACTGCCCTCTAATGGAAATCATCATTTTTACAAGAAAGAAGCTCTAATATTATTCTCTGAATGGTGCTTCAAATTTCAGCCACATTTGAGATGGCTAACTGAACACAATAACATCTATTGCAAACTATATCTCCAGTTTGTTCCGGTCTAACTACAAAATTTAAAATAATTAAGTGACTGGTTATGCAAGATGAAGCTTTTGAAACTTTAAATGTATTTATGAAAAATTGAAATACATTTCAACACTGTCGTTGTAGGTGAATCTTAAATGAAGAAAAACTAATGACTCACAAACAATTTCAAGCCTTTTTCCTGGATGTTGAACAAAGCATTCACTTGGCAGGAAATACAATAACCAATGAAAGGTACAAAGAGTGATTTAGCATAGGGAGGAAAACGATTCAAGTGACATATTTTTGGGGAAATAATTATTTAGAGAAACCATTCCAACAATAACTGGCAACCCAAACTGGCACCCATGGGAACATATGTTTGTAATTCCTAATGTTCAATGTTAAAGTTATTTTAGTGCCTTCTAATTTCAGACCAACATTAACTATACAGTATGATTAGTAGAACATAAGACCAGTAGTATTGGCATACACATAGTTGTTCTTTATGGGTGTGATTGTCCTGTCTTGTCCCACTGCAGTATAGTTAGAATCTATTTCACTGTGCTGCCGGAATGCAGAAAGCGTTGTTACTGCCGTTCTAAAACTGAGGGTCAACGAGGGGGCGCAGACTGAGGCCTCTACACTAACCCCACTAACACTTTATTCTTTCACATGAATTCAATTAGAACACAGACTGGACAGTCGGACAAAGCAGAACAGAAGCAGATATAAAATCAAAACATGAAAGCTCTCCCTTGGGTTATAGACAGCATTTTCAAAATAAGGCACAGCTGACACACATTTCAACTGTGAAGCCGCCCCATGTGCACATGTCACGCAACTATGTACAGGTTTCCTCAGCTGTGGTTCATTGTTGACATCGCATCTTGCTTACTGTTGTATTTCACAAAGCAGGATAAAGGAGTTAACAGTCAAAAATAATAGTTGGTGTTCACTCATATAACACAAAGAAAGCTCTTAACTGCTTCAGGAAGTACAGTGGTTTCAGAATGGTTCTAGTAGTTGTCTGGATAACACGTCAACCCTGCTTTGTAAAATAGAACCCCACACTGGTCTTACTATATCACGTCATTGTGCTTCAGTCTTCCTCTCTGACCTTCTCGTGGGTGAGCAGCCATTGTTTGAGATGGTTACCTTTGCCGCCCATGTACATCCCACTCTGACCACTGCTGGAGATGACGCGGTGGCAGGGGATGAGAAGAGGCACCTGAGGTGAAGAGATGAATAAAAGAGCATATTTTGGCAATATTGGGGGTACAATTGGTTGAACAAGCCTCTCCTTATGTTTCACACCACTAGTTATGAAGATAATACGCCCATGTCATAACAACGTTTAGTCAAGTGACGTGACAATTCAGGGACTGCATTCTCATGTTGACACAGACAGACACTGTGAATGTAGCATAATTGTTGATGCTTTGATAACACAGAACCACTGAGGCGTCCCTGATTTGCTATATATGAAAACATGAATCTACAACATTTTCCCTTCATTTGATCATGTAAAAAAGCCACGTCAAAAGTGTCTTTGTTTGATCGTGAACGGATCCACATTGAACGTGAACTCTCAGTCTTTGGTTATAAATGATTTTTGACTCTTTAATAGTATAAAGCAAAGCAGCAATCAAAAATTAATGGGCAAAAACACCAGCAGGATGAATATTCAATGGAGAGGGTGTCAACATTAAGATCTGATAACCCTGTGATCATTAAAAAGAGGAAGTCGATGGTGCGTTTACTCTTGTTGCAGATGACTGCCAGGGGGTCTGGAGTTCTTTGTAAACTAAATGAGTGGTGAAGGATAAAACAAGTGAGAGTACACAAGTTCATTCATTGTGGAATCCCAACAAGAATAGTGGCAATAGGGCGGGCACTTCATAACAGTTGTTTGCATTTTCAAACGTTAGCCCAGCTTACATCGAGTTGCTCTTTTGCCGCCTGTATATTGCCTGCATATTACCTGGATTTTGCTGTCATGATCAAATATTAAAAACATGTTATTAGTAATTACATATTAGCTGGCATAGCCCTGTAATTTAACTAGATTTCACCAGTTCAGGGTTGGTTGTCACAGTTTGATGGCTGTACCTTCAGCCCTTCTCTTACTGTAGGAAATCCTGTGTGTTTTAAATCGATCATTAAAACCACTCTCATGTCAACAGCAATAAAACCTTCAGACCCCAGATTAACCTTACTGACAGAGGGAAGCTTCAACGCTATGGGGATCGATACTGGGTTCCCCGGGTTTGAAGAGCAGTCTAGGTAGGGTACTCTCAAGGCCTTTGGATCGGCCTCTTCACTCGGGGAAAGAACACTAAAGCTTATCAATACTCAAATCCTGGTAAAGAAGTGCCACAGAGAGGCAAAAATCAATACTTTCCAGAGCTTTTCACAGCTGAAGCCCAAGTGTATCAGCAGTACTGACAAGTAATTGACATTGAGAGGATCTGATTCTAGATCATGAGCCAAAAGGCTAGACTCTATTGTTTAACTGGAAGGTAGTACTCTAGAATGTAATCGCGAGTAAGGGTACTTTTAGTGCATATTACAGAGTAACATAACACATAATATTGTACTTATTTTTCCAAACATTTACACTTTAAAACATACATTGATTACTTTGTAAAAACACAATGTGTGTGTCTTCACAAAACTAGTATTACTACTACTGCTGTGCAGTGCCTCCAACACATGCCCACAGCTAGCCGATTAAACTCAACTCCACGATTTACGATGGAGCTGACTGGCGACTAGTGTGGGCCGACTGGAGCTCCGATGTCACATAAAATGAATGACATTGTTCTGTGATATTGCGGCTATTTTTTGGGTGCTGAAATCAGTAGTTTTTGATTTTAAAAAGTAATCTTATGTGAAGTCGGAGCTCCAGTCGGCCTACACTAGTCTCTGCCCAACTCCATCGCAAATCGTGGAGTTTAGTTTAGTCGACTAGCCCACAGCACTACATGGGCAGAGCTAAACGGGCTTTGATCAAAGGTTCTGATCAAAAGCAGACACAGCGTTTTCCCTCTAGCTTTTCATTTTGTACAGACTGAATAAAATCACCAGTAAAAAAGATAGAGGATATGACTGGTTTTCTACAAGAACCATACATTTGAACATAGCCTTTACAATAATGCAGATAATCATAATAAAATTCATGATTGAGTTAAATTCTTATTTTGAATAAATCATCATTTAAAAAAAATGCAACCTTTATTTAACTAGGCAAGTCAGTTAAGGACAAAAATAACTAATTCTTATTTACAATGACGGCCTACACCGGCCAAACAACACTGGGCCAATTGTGAGCCGCCCCATGGGACTCCCGATCACAGCTGGATGCTAAAGCTGTCTGTGCCTTACTGAAGCTGTAACAGGTATGTACTTGTACTTCGTACCCATGTACTTGATACCCACTACTAAAAGAGGTATACCTTTGGTAAAACTAAAGCCAACTGTGGTGTCCTGACTACTTATGGCTAATCTCAGAGGAGTGTACGTGTCAATCAAAGAGAGCCCTACTGACCGGGTTCCTCCTCATGGCCCCTCCCACAGCTCTCACGGCCCTGGGGTTTCCTGCCATCTCAGCCAGCCGCTTATACGACACCGTCTCTCCCACCTTCACGTCCCGCACAAGAGTCTGCAGAACCCGGCTGGTGAAGGAATCTGCAAGATAAAAGAGAAAGAGTAAAATAGAGGGAGTGCGTCGGAGGTATAAAGGTAGAGACTGACACATAATTAGTCACAGTGCAGAAAGTGATTTTCCTGTATTTTATATACATAATATTTCACACTATGATGTTGGAATAAAATAGTGAAATTGTGAAAATTATGATAATGCCCTTCTAGCTGTTTGAAAAGACCGCCTGAAATTTCAGCCTGTTTTGGTGACATCACCAGGCAGTAAATGAGTTAAAGCTGGAATATGGTAGTACGTACGGCCCAGTCCATCACTGGGGCCAAGCTATCTATACCAGGCGGTGTCTGAGGAAGGCCCTAAAATATGTCAAAAAGACTCCAGCCACCCTAGTCATAGACTGTTCTCTCTGCTACCGCACGGCAAGCGGTACCGGAGCGCCAAGTCTATGTCCAAAAGACTTCTTAACAGCTTCTATCCACAAGACATGAGACTCCTGAACAGCTAATCAAATGGCTACCCAGACTATTTGCATTGCCCCTCCCTTCTACGCTGCTGGTACTCTCTGTTTATTATCTATGCATAGTCACTTTACCTCTACCTCTACCTACATGTACATATTACCTTAATTCCCTCGACTAACCTGTGGCCACGCACACTGACTCTGTTCCGATATATCCCCTGTATATAGCCTCACTACTGTTATTTTATTGTTGCTCTTTAATTATTTGTTATGTTTCTACTTTCTTTCTTTCTTTTTTACTTCAGTTCATTTTTGTAAATACTTATTTTTCTTAAAACTGCATTGTTGGTTAAGGGCTTGTAGTAAGCATTTCACTGTAAGGTCTACCTACGCATGTTGTATTCCACACGTGACAAATAAAATGTAATTTTATGTAACTTTTTGGGTGACCTGATCAAATTCAAACAGAAATGTGATTTATAGATCTGTCACTCATTGAAAACAAGTGTAAGCGGTAGATCTGTTCCATGTGCTCAATTTCTATGCTTCCTGTGCTTAAGTTTAGCGTCTTTTACTTTCAGTTTTGTACACCAGCTTCAAACAGCTAAAATTACTTTATTTTTGGATATGGTTAAAAATGCTTCACAGAGCTTTAGATGGTACAATGATTCTCTACACTAATTCTTGCTTGTTTTGTAAAATAAACTGAATTAGGCAAACTAATAGATTTTAGCAACCAAGAAATGGCAGAGCGATTTCTGAATAGTGCATCTTTAATAGACAACTAAGAAAGAGCTTTCCAAACCTTTCTGCCAATAACAGCTACAAAAGAGAAAGAGTTTTACATGAAGGAAATTATTTCTGAAGAAGGACAATCTAGGTTATATTAGATAAGGTCACAGCTACAATTATAAGGTCGCTCTTTCATTTAAAGGGATTAAGAGAGGCCAAATAGACACCAAATCTGTTCTAATTTTTTGAATAAAAATAATTTGAATGTTGCACACCATTTGTGGCAGTGGGATGACTTCGAGGTTAATAAGACTAATGTGTCCTTTTAATTGCTTTCTATTGAGAGTAGATTCATTATATCGGGCTCTCTTAAATAGTGGAATTCAGAAATGATTTGCAGTTTAAGAAGCCACATTAACAGCTTTGATTTCATTAACACTTGAGCGGTAGCATTATCTTCAGCTGTACTACCAGACTACTCTGATTACTTACAGTAGAAATGCAATATATTCAAAACGGATCTATTTTTACTCTGAACATTGACTATCTGTGTACAATTGAACCGTACCTTTGTAAAATGAAATAGTGAACAGCTTAAGCTTGTTGGTCCTTTAATTCACGCATCCTACAGTCAATTAGCCATCTACCATGCCATCTCATTCTGGTCTAAGAGAGCACATGACAAGTGATCTACAGTAGGTGAAATCACTCTAAATTGGCATTGTGTGAAAACATGTAAACCCCCCCCAGTATCTCTTCTACAGAGCGAACATCCTTCACTCCCTAGGCTCTCACCTTATAGTCACTCTCCGCTACACAAAGCCACGCCAACAAGGCAATTTGCCTAAACTGGGGGGAATAAGTGTAACACCTGAAGGGGATATATTTGATTGATGCGTACCCATGTGAGTTCTTTGTCTTCAACGAGGCCCGTAGGTACTGTTTAATAATTTTTCAGGTAATAATCACGCTGTCAACGAGCTGATGGGTTCTTACGAAGGCAGACTTCATGTAAAGAGGAGAGAGGAAGCTTTATCCTCAATTTTTAAATAGATTATTCTTGCTTGTAAATTATGGATTCGCGTGCATGGCGTGTGTGTTACATATTGATACCGCTGTGACTCTGGTGGCTAAACAGCACCACTTCCTGACTACAGATACAAATCAGTGTTTATGTACACATTATCGACAAACAACTAGTCAATGTCAAATTGACAGACTCTACATCATGACCGAGTCTATGTTAACTTGCACTATATGTCTTAAGTGAGTACACCCCCAGTTTCTTGGTCAAACAAGAAAAAGGTTTATACTGGTTCAACAGACATAAACCTACACATCTAGAGGTTAAACAACTCCGGCCTCAACAGTGTTGGAGAGTTTCACGAGGGTCACCTCAGGTGACCAGCAATGATTTGAGAGCGGTCCCTTAGCCCCATACTTCATAAAGGGCTTAATATGGTGTGTCTGGGGTCAAGACCCTGTTTAGATAGGGTCACACCGATGTCAATTGTTTAAATAAAAGTTGAGGGGCACCACTTATACCTTTACAGACATCCCATAATGATGTCACAGGTCATTACCTACCATAAGCGCAGGTGACAGGGACATTGGAGAGGCCAGATTGGCTGGGACTAAAATCGATGAGTAGGAATGGATTATATGATTTTAAATCTATTGATGTAATTGTTCTTTTTAAATGTAATACTGTACATAAAATAATAAATCCAGTAGTTTATTAGCCGTTCATAATGTTGTGTAGGTGACTGTGTGGAACATTTGCAGACACTACATGGGCCTAGCTAACTAACAATGAGATTTGGAGAGATCATTTTCCAGTTGCTACCCAACCCTCTGTAGTTGTGAGCATAAAGTATAATAGTGGAAATGCGGCTCCCTCATTATCCTTTGTGTCTAATGGCAGGGAGGAGAGAATTTGGCTCCTAGTCAAAGTGTCTCCTGAGTCTTAGGGGATCCATACTTTTGAAGGCTGACGGGGTGTTCATGATTCTCTGATTATTCGATATTCTGAAAACGTTCATTTCCCTAATTCCTCTCCACATCACAGGGGCGGGTCCTGGAGAGTCTCATCTCGCACTGCGCTGTGCACAGAGGGAGGTTCAGACTCCTGCAGGAACCCAGTCATATGGGCTTTGAAGAGCGCCCTTCCCCCCTCCCCACACGTTCCCCATGCCGCTTACCCAGACTAAGATCCTCTCGTCTTTTACATATGGATGTATAATTAATGAAAGAATATGCATCATTCTGAGAACCTGTGGTGTCTGTGTTTGAGGAGACACACACTCACTTTCTCCATCTCTTCTCGACCAACCAAAGTTTGTGTGTGATGTGGTGCATGACAGCGAGTGAAGGAAAACAAGTTTCACATCTTGATTCATGTCACCTCAACCGGGTTGCTACTTTACGCAAAGAAGCTTAATATTAAAAGTGGTTCCATTTTATATGAACAGAGCAAATGAACGTGACAACATTAAAAAAGTAGAGGCAATAATTCCTGTGAGAAGCTGTAAGTAATGTGACATTCAGCTTTTCTCACCCCAAAAAAACAAAGCCTTTATGTTGGACATGAGTCGTTCTCATTACTCTATGCATTTCATGAATCTCCTGAGGGCACTTAACAACAGGTTAGTATAACTAGCAATTCATTCAAACTGTAAACACATCCGTACCCTGCTCATAACCAGAAGAAAATGTACAAATTCTGATGATCATCAAAAATATAGAAAGTGCATTTTCTTCCCTCAATAGACAAATACTCATGCTGCCTTCATTTAACATGTCTTCACTGACAACCGTTACAGCTATTGGACCACTGAGAGCAATTCACTCCTAGGCTACCATCTATTTACCCAACCTCAGAACAACAGAGATGTGTGTGTGTGTGTGTGTGTGTGTGTGGGTGGGGGGGGTTAACAGAGCACAATCATTTATTCAGATCAGGTACTAATGAAGAATTCCATCTATCCAGAAATTTAATTAAAACCCCAAAGACTTCAGATGAGATGCGATTTGAAAGAGCCCGGGGCGGGTACACAAGCACTTGGTGGTGGAGGGAATCACGCTGGAAGTTGATATCGTAATTGCTCCTGATGTATTTCTGCATTGCCTTTGCGGGAGCGTGGGACTCGTTGCAGTATACAGAGTCTCAATGGAGTACCTACTCATTGAAAATGCCATCACTCAAGCACTGTGTGGATCTGCATGAAATTAGACTGCAACTAAAACCTAATAGCAGGGGAAGAGTAGCACGGTTGTTGAGTACATGCAATGGAGTGGATTTGAGTGCTGTCATATTTTTGGGGTGTAGGTGCGCTTTATTTCCTCCTAAATTTAACCGCTTCGGAAAATGATCAGCTTCAATACAATAAGCATTCAGACTTAAAATTCCAACTGACTGATTTGTAATTTTCTTGGAAATGATTTATGGTGTCTTATGGCATTATGATACTAATTTATTCTTGCAGAAAATGCTCTAATAATTGCCTACCTATGTACTGCTGCCTATAAACTATAAAATCACAGCTATTTCTTGAAAGCACACTAACTGTCCATTGTGAAGGCTCTCTTGTCCCCTGCTGTGGGTGACTGGTCAAGCCAACAATGCCCTCATTGAAACTTTACTAACATTCACATGTTCTCATTAAAAAAAAGCTTCCTGTCTGAACATGTCAAGAGTGGAATTTGATCAGTTTTCAAGAATGTGCCAAGAATCATGGGAACAGCGGCCAAGACTAACACGCATGGTAAGGGCTGCCACAGATTACTGAACCAAGTTACAGCTCCGGGTTCTGTTCTCTCTCTCTGCCATAAAATACTTCATTATAACACAGTGAGCCAGAGAGTGTAAGTGAGGTAACTGACAATTAAGAGTGAAAGCCTGATTCCAGTCATGGCTCTGAAAAAGTATTTATCCATGGCGACAGACCTCCATGCAGGGTGGGGTGATGAAAGACTGGGGGTGGGAGCCTCCCCACGGTCCACGGCTCGCTGAAGTAGGCCCGAAGCCATTCCACGCAGTACTGCAACTCTGGGCCCATTTCCTCTTGGCCATTACTAACAGTGACCACACAGCTTAGGGATGTGTCGCCACTCCTGTGAGAGATATGAGAAGCACCCCCCACAAAAGAAGTAGATTACTAAGAGTCCATTCTCGGTTAGACAGTATCATAGCATGGCATGTGTGTAATAAAAGTCCTGAATGAAAGGGCATGAATGATAGAGTAATGACAAAAGTGTTTCATTGTATGCAAACGGACAGAGGTTGTTGATGTGAATGAAACAGCTGAATAGTTTGGCATGACATCAAAAGCTAAGTATTTCATGCAAAAGTGTTATTGCATGTCAGTTGTCAAAAATAACAGGATTTACAATCATTCTTATGGCAACAAGGCTCTAAAACTAGTTTAGTTTAGTCCCAGTAAACAAAGGCAGCATATCAATATAAAGGGGTGCCTACAAGCAACAAACAAATCTTGGACTTGCACCTGGGAAAGCACTTTGCCTATGGTTGAGCTAGCATCACTTAACGAAGATGAGGTTGCTCTGTGATGCTGACCAGCCTCTAGGTCCGCAAGTGGACTGACCCATATTGGACATGTAAAGACCCTACTGGGATAGCCATTTCTGAACATGTGCATTTCAGTAAAGTAGACCCCAAGCTGTGTTGCAGCTCAACACCGCCAATTCCATTAACTGGTGTATGGACGTGTAAATAAATAATGACACCATTTAAGTGCCTTTTTGGAAGATTGGTTTATCCTGTATAGTATTAATAATACACATTTAGTTTGTTAAACACAAAGAACACAATACGTAAGTCAACATGGTGTACTTTTTAACACTGCTGCAGGAAACAGTTTGTGCAAAGAAAAAACATGAATTCAACATCCTTGGCTGAGGTTTACTAGCCAGTGTGTTATGGTGCAGTTCAGTTTTCAGAAAGCAGCACAGCCTAGGTGTTTGTGGTTGTAATGAATCTCTCAGGGGTGCTATTTTACAGTAGGTGTGAACACTGTAAAAGGTGTAAATACTCATATCAAAATACACCAAACCACAGTTGAGTTTATAGTCAAGTGCTGACAACTCAGACACCTAGCCCTGGTCCAAGCCGAGACCCAGTCAAACAATGGCTCTGGCTCATAGCAATCTCTTTCGGCATGGGTGAGCGCCCAGCCAGCCCCTACTTTTCATTGTCTCTCCCTCACCCCCTTCTCCCCCTCCCCAATCGCCGCTCCCCCCTTCTCTCCTCATTTCTCCCTGCTCTGAATTTCTCTATTCCCTCTCCAGACCCCCCCCCCATCCCCATCCCTCTCTTTCTCTCAGTGAGGATGTTCCAGCCACTGCACACTGACAGCTCAGGGATATTGTTTGTGGAAATGTTCCTGTTGGACCCGCAGGCCTTACAATCTACTGGACAGAGGCTAGAGCACCTTTGCTTAAGGCATAGGACCTTTAACCTCCACTCACACTTTAGACCTGTCACTACGGCTGTTATCCCACAGGCCTCTGCTATAGACCCTCACAATGAGGGTGTATGAGTGATCCTACATTGAATTTTACATTTAGTACAAGTCAATATAATACAGTCAGCAAACATACATGTTATTGTGTAATTGTTACAAAGTTAGTTTAGCTGAAGACATATTGGGAGAGGCTGGGCGTTTGTACTCTTTATCGTCATATGCAATTTGTAAACTCAGATTAAGTATGAGAGCATCTCTTTCAACAGAAAAAGCAAATACATTTTTTTTTTACTTTATGGGAGGAAGATTAGAAACCATGACCTTGAAATGTGAGATATCCAATCAATGTCTTCAATGTTCTTCCAATTACAATAACACTCTCCCAGGAGAAATACTTGTGTCTTGAGATAAACAAAAAGAAAGCCAAATCGCATACAGCTTTTGTATACCAACCAACCCACAAATGAAGTGTTCAATTCCTGAAGGCCCTTTTAAAATCGCACAATTTTAATGTTACTTTTCCATAGTTTAGAACGGAATATTTTTAACATCCTGTGACCTGTTTTTTCCACCGGTTATTCGTTTCCACAGGCAAGGGTTTGCGTCAGAGGACAACATATTTCCCTTGATAGTGGATTGTGAGTTGAAAGAATTTCTAATATTGTGCTCCTGTCACAATCGATTTGCAATTACCATAAATCATTGCTGTGCAGTGTGAGAGTTGTTTAGCACTCTACCTATTTTATTTGAGCTAATGCAAATAATGAATTGAGCATGTATATAGTTATTAGGATGGCCATTTCATTTACCCTAGGATGAACAGAAAAAAATTAATCAGGGAGCGATACCGCATCAACAAAAATATTGTTGCCATGTTTTGTCAAAACGTATAAGTCTTCTACAGTATGACTTATGCTATCTACTGCACAGTGTGTATCAGGGACATACTTTGGTGGGAGTATCTACTGTCATTAAAAGGAATTGCTTTCATCTAATTGTCGACATTGTTGTCAGAGTATTTTAGAAGGAGGAAAAACCTTCAGCTTTCATACCTCCATCCTGTGAAGTGTGATCTTGCTTATCCTGTCTCGATTGGCAGCCACTTTTGGCACCACTTACCAGAGTTCTCCTTCACCAATCACGGCTAACATGGCGGGTCAGAGGATGAAACAGAAAAGGGCAAGACCGGTCCATATTTTCCTTAGCCTTACAGTAGCAGATACTTAACGCTGAGATGTTAGAACTCGAGAGAGCATGAAAACAGCCTGAAATGACTATCTAAAAAAGGAAGGCTTCAAGGCAAAGGGTGTGTTACAATTGTATGCCACTTGCTCAATGAAGCTCACTCAAGCAGTTGAAATTCCGCTGGTAGCCCACTACAGTATCTAGCTACAATAGCCACAGAGACAGTGAGGTACTTCAAGCTGGCTGTAGCACACGGCTTAGTAACCATGGACTCTAAGTAGACACACATTACCAGTGGCTTATTTCTTACTCTATCATCCATATACAACCCACTCAGCAATATGTATCTACATGGGACTAGTGAGCAGTTTTAAATAGTGTTTTCAGCCTCTCGTCTCCAGTGTCTTCCAAGGAGATTCTAATTACCAGAGTGGTACAGTAACAAGGCAGTGAGGGAGTAAATGTATTAAGGATCCCCTGGAATGAGGACCTCTGGAGCCACAACTGTCTATCCTGGGCTGAGAGAGAGGGACAGTGACCCTGCATGGATAGCTTCTGTCGAAATTTGACCATGTCAAGCACAAAGGCATTATGGGAATCCAGTGTCACCAAGTCCTAATTGCTGTCTGTGTTCGGAGCAAATGACTGCCTTGTTCCTCTGATTAGTGAGGAGGGTAATCTTCACCTGTGTATGCCAGCCCTGCTGAGGGCCCTTGAGTGTTAGCGCTTCGTCTTCTGTAATTTATTTTTAAATCAGTGCCCGTTCCCAGGAGTTTTGAGTGTTTTGTTGTGAACCGCTTACCATGATCCCCACCACCGCCCCCCTCACCCCTAAATCCTTGACTAAATCCTTGTTTGGTGCCGCAGGAAGATAAGCAAGAACAACACTTGGCCATAATTGACTCATACTTCTCTTCAAGATGTCAGAACACAACCATCTTCCTGCCTCAGTACACCATACACTGTAGTGTTGAATAGCACAAATGTAGAAAAAACAAGCCACATGGCATCATGCTACCATCAAAAGTTTTCAGATAATGATAGAACATTCTGATCTAGAACGGCTTAAAAAAAAATACAGCTTCCCTGGTTGAAATAAATCCAACATGAATCCAAACCGGCATAACTTGAGATCTGTGCTCCCATTTTCACACAGATCTCAAGTTAGGCTTCAGCTCTGGGTGAATCTACATTCACAAATGAATGGCTGTGTTGGGTTGTTTACAGGTAGTGTGTCAACACAGGTGTTGGTTTCCACAGGAAATGACACAGGCAGCCTGATTGGGGAAAGAGTCCCAGGAGACAGAGCTATAGGCACAGAGCACAGATGGGTCCAAGGGCCACGGGGAACTGCACCTTAATGAACCTGCAGCTGAGCACTAGGCCAGAAAAACAAAATACATCTACAGTACCTAAGGCCATTATAAAATCTAAATGCAAAATGATGACATAGTTTAACCAGCGTTTCCCAAACTCGGTCCTCAGGACCCCAAGGGGTGGAAGTTTTGTTTTTTGCCCTAACACTACACAGCTGATTCAAAAGCTTGATGATTAGTTGATCATTTAAAATCAGCTGTGTAGTGTTAGGGTAAAAACCAAAACATGCACTCCTTGAGATCCCGAGGACAGAGTCTGGGAACTAGTGTTAGTAGTATTAGTAGTGTGTTAAAACTGCTGTGACAGCTGGGGTATTAGACAGAATATAGCAGGCATGCTTAGACAGTTTGACAGTGAACATTTTGAGGGAGAACAGTTACAAATCAAACACTCAGCCTCATGTGGTCTATGACAATGGAGAGTGTAAGGTTATACTAGCTGGGGCTAAATAGACTAAAACACTGACAATATCCATTCCTCTTGTGTTTAACACAGTCTTTCTCTCTTATGCTTTACTATAACAAGTATGGTGAGCACATTCGTACAAAATACTAATTACTCGTGTACTGTAAGGGTTTCTTGTCTCTTTCTCCTCTCAATGGGTGTTTCTTTTACAAGCAGGCCTGATGCTGAACAAAAGCATTTAAAAATCAGTGATTGCTTTCATCCATTTTAATTACATTCAGAAATGGCATTTCTGCCACATAATACACCCCTATTGTTTCAGAATTATCTGGCTCGGAAAAGAAAATCTACAATTTTTGATGATATTCCCGAGTTAAATCGGCTCTTGAAATTGAAATATGCTGTTGAAATGTAAAATGAAGACAGCCTTTCCTGCTGATATACCACAAGCTCCTTGGTTTTGTGCAGGGTGCTGCTATTATTATGCATATCCAGGTAGAAAGTTAATTAACCCAAAGCTTAAGCTAATTATGGTAGCAGAATGCTATCAACCAAATGCTTTCAGTCAGACAGCTGTCCAGAATTTCATTTGCTAATCATTTGTCTTTTGGAAGAGCATATGGTAGATTTCCCTGCTATCAGAGGCAAAACAAACAGATGAAAACAATTAACTAAAAACAATGTGCACTGTTGAAAAATCAGACACAGATTTATACAGCTTTGTGAGAGAGGAAAAAAAGCTGGATTTATGGCATAGGGAAGTATAATGACAATTTTGGTTTGAGCCACTTAGGATTTCCGGCGCATCACATGATCCATGTGTGATGGGAATTCGGATGCACGAATATATTGTTTATATCTATATGCAAATGAGACAAGAGTGTTCATTGTTTATCCGTGTAGTATTAATGAGAATATCTATGGAACCATACGCGGGCCGGCCGACAGTATTTCTAACAGTTTCTGTTAGAGCACCACATTTTCTGTTTGTCCAAGTATGTTTTTGTTGTTGTTAAAGCAGGAATGTATATCACTTTAATACTTTACCTTAGAATTAAATCAATTATTTTGTGCATTATTTTTGTTACAAAATTGCAGCATACTGGTAGCTGTTAAAGAATGATTGATATCAGTATCGCCTTGCAACATTATCAGGCAATAAAGACTACTCAAGAACTAATGCAACATGTCACACACAGGCATCTGCACTACATTTCTATTGAGGACCTCACAAGCTAAATTGCTTTTTCCAGCTCTCCCACATCACAGTAAGGTTGACAGAAAAATTGATCAAAGCATTGTAAAATAATATGCCCACAAAATGTCTTGGGGCCAAAAGTCCAGCCCTTTTCCATTTTTCACCCTAACAAAAAAAGTAGTCTGTGTTTTTCCTCTGTATAACATGTCTCTGTTTTGGGGTGAGAAGCATCATATTTCAGATAATAGTAATCTCCTGTAAACAAAATCTGTATCATTTTTCAGTGAACAATGTTATGGCCATGTTAAAAAGGGAATGCTGGTTAACAGTGTGTTGGGTGGCTTAGTCCCCAACAGGGGTTGTTGAGATATAATGAATTTGTTCATCTGACGCTGCCTTCAGGGCTGTCGTTAGACTGGTGGAGGTTTATTTCAGCAAATGTTGCCTAGCCATATCAGTTAGGAAGCAAAAGGGGCTTGAGACGTTTCTATTAGAAAAGCTGACGGTCATGGTGTGTAAGCAATGCTTCAAGTTCATTTGTGTGACTATAATGTCATTTATCAATCACACCTTTTTCAACATGGCAAATGCTTTGTTACCACTGCTGTTGTTTTGCACTGAACAATGCTAACCCTAGGCTTCAACCAAACACACATCTTTGGTTGCCAACTCTTCTAGTGCAAAACACTCCTGGACCAAAACCAAAAAATTACACACTTTTTGGAGAATTATAAATCTTGAGGAAGACTGGCTTAGGCAATTGGATTCTTTTTGCTTTGTTTTGCCATTTTGATGCTAATTGTATAGGCTACTTTACAATTAAGTTGTTGCTGACATACTCAAATAATTTACCAATGCCAGTATCTAACTGATCGTGATAGCATTCAAACATTATCCAAATTAAATCCTTACTTGTTCTTACATTTGGGAAGATACATTGCAGCCTAATAGAAACTACTCTGATGACCGACATAGCAAATTATATTAAACGCAGCATCTACTGATGCAAATCATTAAATTCATTTGCATATTCTCACTGAACCTGAACACACAAATTAAACCACATCCAGAACGAGGGGCAGAAAAGGTGCTTGTGCATGGTTACAGGACATATTCGATAATCACATTCCATATTATTAATTTCTACACTTCTGCTGATTAACAAGTATAATGTTTTTACTGCTTGATGAATTTTAGGGGATGGGAGACAGCTAGGTAGCAGACATATTGATTTAAAATATACAAGGGCATTAATATGTTTCCATAAATTACAGTTTTCCATACATTACTAAAAGGGTGACTTCCGTTTTGGTGAATGTGAAAAAGCTTTAATTTCCCAAACCAATCAAGTTGATCAAATTTGAATCTGTGATACAGGGATATTTAATTTCCATCTAATCAAAACCAATTTGAAAATTGGAATTTGTTGAAAATTAAAGACGACATACTTATTTATGCAGATTTTAATCAGTTCCAATCATTCAAGATTGCAAATAGTCAATATTATTGAACAATGATTGTTCTGAAATCCCACTGTACCTGTTTGAGGAGTGTAAAAGGGGTTTTCTAGAACTGATAAATATCAGTTCTAACTAGGAAGCAAAATAGATACCGGTATACAGTACAGAAAAGGCCATGTTCCCTATGCCCTTAGCTGGCCCTAGCCTTCCACTCTAATAGTCACCCCTGTTGGTAATAAACTGTTAGATTTCAGAAGATCTCAAATATACTGCAGGAATAATGTGCCATCAGAAATCAAATTTCAAGCGCAACTGTATTCTAGTGCCCCTCATATTTCTAGTGTCTCCTATATTTTGCCCAACTTTCTTTGGGATATTTCTTAGGGGATCAACAAAAATGCCCCTGCTTCCAATGAGGAATTGGGAGCACTCGATCACACGGGTGGATGCTGTCTGACGGTAAATTGCACACCTTTGTTTAGAATGTCGGTGGCTGTACAGTACAGTACCTTTCTGCAAGTGGAACATCCATTAAGATCTGGATGGTGTGCACACCATTTTCACATCCGCTGACTTGGATCTTTCCCAGGGGACTTTGCAACGAGATGGTCCTCTGTCTGCACTGACTCGGACTCTTCATGTCATTGCCCTGGTAGGGAAACATATGCAATGTTGTACTCATGTAGGTGGCTAAATTTCAGAATGTTTTTACACATTCTATATCAAAGGAATTGTTGTAAAGCAAGCAAGCCACGTAAGAGTCAAATGTTAATGATTTGTACACCTACCCTTGAAACAATGTCATGATGTGACATGATCCTTGCATTAAAATCCTGTATTTCTTTGTTTTATGGAGAAAAAAAACCTATCTGCCCATCTAACCAATAAATCGCTCGTTTTTTCCCCGCATTTCTTTTCTATATATCATATAAATGAGAAAAACAATGCAGTATGTTCCCTTGTCTGGTGAGGGATTCCCTAGATAGCTCAACATTATTTTCAATCCATCATTTTTGGTTGATGGCCGGGATGTTTTCCTAGCATTAAATTTGTTCCTTAGGGTGCAACTCCAAGGGGATTCCGGTTTCCAGCCCTTAACAACAGTGAAAACGTGCAGCTTTTCTGACGACTGAGATGGATTTTGGCAATAACCAGACAGCACTTTATTTTTTATTTTTACTTTGAGGGAAGGAGAGATGATTGACTATGTTATATTGCGACTTTTTGAGGTATGGGGGTTATAATACATAAAGGTCACATTGATTCCAAGAAATCTCTATTTTCTATACAGGCCTGCACACGTCAGTTATAAAGTCTAGAAATAACAATGGGTTTACGTTTCCCCACTATCATCATGCACTTGTTAAAGTAAACAGGAGGTACAGACAAAAACATAACCATGATACAATAATTTGTTGCTGTCATAATAATTTAAGTGATTTAGATCTGTTTAACTGGACCTATAGCTCAATTCCCTTCCTCTCTATCTACAGTAACCACATAATAGCTTCCAGGAAAAAGGAGAGCACGTAAACTCCTCCCTAACTATTCCAGCAACTCCCAGGTTGGGGGAGGGGAGAGGGGGGGCTATGAACTAAGACAATCAAGCTGCAATGTTGCAGAGCAGCGCCCACAATAGCAAACCAAGCAATGAAACAGCTTTGACACTGGGGTACTTTACACATATGACACACATACAATATTTGACTCCTAAACAAACTATGGGTATCGTAACCAAAAATGTAAAATGATAAGGAGGAATATAGAGTTCAGCTGTTTGATGTGATTAGGCCTAATATACATTTTATAAATTTGGTGCAAATAACTGTGTATGCATTTAAGTATAGCTTACAGTATACTATGTTTATTTAGCCTATTTGTACACATAATGAACAGACAAATCCATACAACTAGTCTAACACTGTGTCAGTGGTCAGCACGAGATTTGGATGGCCTCGCGAGACAAAATAATGCGCTAACTACTCTGGAATTCGCGCGCATACTGTCCCTACCCTGAACATGACCCTAACCATTTCAAATCTCAACTTCAACTACATAGGGGAGTCACAAGGACGATGCAGCTATTAGCGAGGAAATGAGGCGCGCAGCACACGTTGATATCTTCTAACATCAAAAACATTTGCAAACATGTAAGGCATGTGTAAGTGTAGTAATATTGACAGTAGCCTAATATATTGTCAGGAAAATAACAAACAAGAACGTAGCCTACAACTTTATATAATGCCCAAATGCTTCCAAATACTTGCCTGCTCCATGTAACAATGTGTAGTTGTTTCTCTTCCTGGTTTCTCCCAGAACGTGTAGGAGGCAGCCAATCAAAAGAGGCAAACGGCTGCATCTACTTTATCTTTACTCCGTATTTGGACAGACATGCTTCCCCCTATGCCCCACAGCAAATGATGCAGATTTACTACTAAAATCACACATGCACTATAGTATTCAGTTAATATACAATTTGTCATCCTTATGAAGGCTGTATGCCTAATCAAACTTTTAAAAGCACGTAGGAAAAATATATAGTTAAACAAATCTCACCCACTAGAATACTTACATGAAAATATTTGTGACACCCACAACTTTCCTGGTGCTTCTTTGATCCACTCATAACTCATGTATCTTCATGAGCTTGCAGCAGCTAGGTAGGCCTACTCTCTACACTTTCTCTGTACTATATTTCCATGCAAGTTTCCAATTGAGCTTCTGTGGGTGGCAAGCCAGGCAAGGCCCACACCCCACTCAGTGGTAAGGGTGGGAGCGGGGAGAAAACGCCACCCCTGCAGAGAACATTTTCAAATCTTTGAGGATTTCCGTGCCATCTGGACCCTCTGCCAGTCTGCCCCAGATAGCAAGGGTTGGCAGCGCTACCCGACGGTGCAATATGGCTCTCTCTAATGAACTACTAACTGTCCCCCGTTTTAATTGATGTGACATTTGAGCCATTTATCTCTGACATTTCAATGAAAGATGATTCTCAGCCTTGCCATTTACTTTTTTGTGCAATTTCTAAGTCATTTGCATTTTGCTGCTCTAAACCTGCTTTTTGTCTCTCGTTAGCTAATTAGAGGAACATGCACAATTAGACCTAATAAAAATGAACATAACCTGGTTTGATATGAGCTTGCATGAGTGATAATATAAATTACACTTTTCTTAATTCTGCATGTGATTCTGATGTAGGCTATAAGTAAGTGAGTTAGGGATTATTAGAGGCATTGCGACCTTTATTCACATAACTTCATGTAGGACAGCTTATGTTCACAGCATGGTGAGAATCAAGCTCAATTAATCACCATATGATTGCAGTAAGCAGCCCCCTCTGCTGGAAATGCTGGGCCATGATGCCATGACTTCTGGTTTAATGATTATGTGCCAACAAAAATATAGGCCTACCTTGCTCTTACAACCGTTTACATTGGAGTTTTCCAATTTTAGCAAACAAAGATGTTGTAGTAACTAAAATGAGCTTTAAGAAGTTTTGTTTTTTTATCTGTTATATTTACTCCTGCTTTTGCCCTCACCCATTGTACTTGCTCAATGCTGTATTGAAACATCCAAGTCACATACATTATGTATTGGTTTAAGCGTCACCACAGTGGTATTCATTCAAATCAAATGAGTGGAAATATTTAACAAAACAGGAAAAACTCTGAGGTCAAATGAATAATGTGTGTGTGTGTGTGTGTGTGTGTGTGTGTGTGTGTGTGTGTGTGTGTGTGTGTGTGTGTGTGTGTGTGTGTGTGTGTGTGTGTGTGTGTGTGTGTGTGTGTGTGCGTGCATGCATGCGCGTGCGTGCGTGTGTGCGTGTGTGTGTGTGTGTGTGAGTGAGAGAATGGCCTGTACAGTAAAGCTTCCAGTCCCAATTGTTTTCCATCAGTGGCACACAATTTAATCTTTTTAAGATATCCTTTAAAAACACAGTTCCACTGGTGACGGCTGTTCCTTTGATTGTGAGCAGCATCAGTGTAAAGGTGTGGTGCCCTGTCTGTGTTGGCAGCAAGGCTGATCTCTTTTGTTTGAAACTCAAAGAGCTCCTTTTCCTGTTCAGTTTCCCTCACTATATTTGTTTGTGTGAGGTGTTGATGGACTTAAAGTACAGCTTCCTCTTAGTGTAGCCTATGGTACCAGATGTTTGTGAGAATAACAGGACCTTCTTCATGAACACAGAGATTGTTTATGAGCAATTTCTTCCATCCACTCCTGTACGTATGATTGTCATGGCTCTGTCCTATACTGTCTGTCTCTGTCTCGCCCTTTTCCTTTGTTCGCAGACTTCTCCTGATATTGACGTGGGAGGAGCTGCCGTTTATAATACCCAGCATGCTTGAGGAGTAGAGGAAAGTCCTGGGAGATATGAACACCATCATTCTTTCACAGGTATGTGAGTGAATTTTCATCAGGAAGAAATGCTTCCCGGGCCTCACATTGGAGTTCCTGGGCTCTGTATTGTTCGTAATGTACAGTACGTGTGAATTTGTATTAAACCCATTATAGTTGAAGTACTGCATGAGAGACATATATTTTTTTGTTAGTTGTATGCTTATTTCTCATGTATTGTTTACATCCTTCTACCAAATAAGCTTGACAACTGCATTACACCCAACCCCCCCCCACACACAATTCTTCATACCCACTGGTCTACACTCATTCAGTGCCTCTGTACTGCTATCCCTCTTTTTCTGGAATTTTGTGGATTGTCCTATTTTACTGTTGACAGTGTTAACAATGTCTGAGCACTTTGCAAATGAAGAGGCTTGAACTCCTGACAGGCTCTGTCGCCGGCACTGTGATACACTGGCCCGCACATGCTGCGCGGCATAATGATGACATTAGGATCCAGTGATAATATCAGGACACTCTTCAGATAAATGACTGATAAACCAGGGGTTGTACCTCTCGTATTACACGCTTGACAGAGCAGCTAATCATTGTCCAAGTGACTGCTATTACATAAATCATGAGCTCGACTTTGATGCATATTCCATCAGTGTTCCCTATTCATCACGTCATCTGCAGAAGACTGACTGGCTGCACAGGGGGACAGACATTTTAAGAGAATGTTATGCTTTCATTAGAATGTGATATGATCTATTTTACTGTCGAATTGATAAGGTTTTCTGTGTCAGTCCATTTGATATGAAATTAAAAGGATATTTTCCAAAATGTTCAACTTCATATTCATCATCTCCAGCACCACCGTCAACATCAACATATGTGAAAATGGTGCGTTTCTATGTTTTGTAGTAAAAAATATAGAGGAAGATGTGTTTCCAAGGACATCATCAAACACTTAGTAGACCATTATTAGGCAATACCTACTCATAATTAGTTAAAATCCCACGATGCACATCGATGATATCAATGGAAACACTTATCTTCCTATCTTTTTTGCTATAAAACATAGAAACACAATGTTCACATATATTGATGTTGCGTTTGGGCTGGAGATTATGAAGATTTTAGAAATGTCCCTTTCAATAGTACTGCTACATTATGTCAAGTTTGTGGCAGTGGGTGTCCTTTACCACTAAATTACAGTACCTATATGAAAGATGTGTGTTGATTTTACAACATTATGAGGGGTACATAATGAAAGGTTATATCAACTGTTTCATGGTGTTTTTTGCAGTAAAGCTTCAAAGGTGTCTGAAGATGACATGTCCAAATATATCAGATAGGGAAATAATGCACGTTCTAGAATACCCTTCAATCAGAAACAAGTGTTCAACGATGCCATGTAATAAGTCGGTTATATTATACAATATTGTTTTATATCATTCAATTTAGTATCATTCAATAAGAATTTGTTCTTAACTGACTTGCCTAGTTAAATAAATATAAATATATTACAACACGTAGAAAACAAAACAAAACCCCATCTTTTTAGAAGACCAAGTCCATAAAATGAGGTCTGAAGCATGAAGTAGTCTTTGATTCAGTCATGGTGTATGTTTTATTCTGCACTATTGGGGTCACAAGATGTGGGGGTGTTAATTTAATCCCCATTCTTACCCAGAGCATGGCCACACTCTCTAAGGAGCTTTATATCTGACAACTGTGTCAAATTAGAGAGACCACGACTCTCTTATAAAGAATATATCTGTCAGAGCACGTTGTTCCTGGCTCTTAAAATTGTATATGAGGCTAGAAACAAAAACAATCAGTAACACCATAGTTGGACTTCAACATGATACAATCATTTTAGGCCATGCAGGCCTGTCACAGAGACAAACCACTAATCTAACAAATGTTATACATTTTTGTAGGATTGGCTACTCTGAGGATCCCAATGCATCATTTTTTTTGTTAACCACATGTGACAGTATAATATGTTGCAGCAATGCAGTTCCAATTCACTTTGATTTATAACTATCATTTTCCAATGGATGTTGTATGTGGTGTCTAAACCAGATTAGTCCAGTGTGATAAGTACCCATCATGTATCTCTCTGGTATCATTGGATGTGGTGTCTAAACCAGATTAGTCCAGTGTGATAAGTACCCATCATGTATCTCTCTGGTATCATTGGATGTGGTGTCTAAACCAGATGAGTCCAGTGTGATAAGTACCCATCATGTATCTCTCTGGTATCATTGCTGTCCTGCAGTCAAACATGTAAAACAACTCTTAATGTTCTCTCCAGTCCCCTATAGATGTCTCCTATTGTCATCGTTGGTCCTATTCTAATGGGACTTCCTCTAGAGACAACATTCCCACCGACCTCTGAACAAAACAATATTTTCCATTCAAATGGTTTGACTAGTGAATATTTACAAGCATGCTTAATGTATAATGGATCTCATCTATGGATATCAGGGGCCATTTTCTGCTCAGTCAGCCTTAGCCTGATGCCCTGAGGTAATGGGTGACCCGAGCCTCATTTAGACCAAATAGCATGCACACGTATTTTAACAGTCCTTAGGGTATAGGCTACATGTTCATAACAAGTAAAGCTGCCTGTCTCTCAAATGTAAACATCTTAGCACTGTAATATGATTATATCGCTAAAGTCCCAGAAGGTGAAAGATTTAATAAAGGGGGTGGATTATATTAGAGAAAATAAAGTAATAATTTGAAATTGTTAAGAGACCCTTTGTGTCAATGGGTATATAGAGACTAGGGGACAATTTCAGTCCCTTAGGCCCGTGTTAAAAAGCAATAGCTTTTCTTTCCGTACATGCACAGCATTTTGAAATCAACATGCATTGCTACCACCAAAGGCTATAATCGTGATTAGTAATACATAACACATCTGATGCCATTATCATGTTAAGGAGATTGCATTAAGGTTGTGGAAATAATACATGTCATGTATTGAAAACAGAACTGCAGTTTGAATATATGCGTATTACGGAAAAAGTCATGGTTTGCAACTCTGGTGCTTATACAACCACAAGGGTTTTTAATCTCTTTTCTTGCCGATGAAAGTCCCAGTAATTGCTATATTTCCCTTTTTTGTTTCAAGGACCTTTGCCAATCCCTTGGCTTGCATCAGGGGGCAAAGTCATTAGTGGCGAAATGAGCTCAAGTGAAGAGAACGAGATTGCTGGGCTCCCAGCGTGGTTTGAAACTTTACCACACAGTGCATTCTAATTTGAATTTAATTCCCAATGTACAGTATGTGTGTGTAATAAAGACAATTATAAAAACATATATTTAGGCCTATACAATGCTATTTTTATTGTCTTTATTATCCTTGCCAGTAATATTGAACTCTTGACAGCCCTGTTCATGTTCTCCATGAATTTGTGTTGCAGTTGCTGTGACCAATTGTAATTGTATCCCTGCGATTACAATGTCGGCCTGATTGTGCTGTCACCCCAATTTCTTGTTTACTTATTGTCATGAATATTGTTCTGAAGCCTATTCAGTTGTCAGTTTTGATTCTCATTTTGATTTTATATCTAACTTTGATTATATGTTTATTTGATTAGTAGCTAGTTTGGAAGAAAACTACAGCTGCATCTGTTTTCTTTAAGCATCTTAGGTTCATTCAGACATAATGCTGTTCAATCACATAAAAATATGCACACTTTTCTTGTGAATGCGTTATAGGGATTCTGTGACATATCATTGATATTACAATTAAAAGATAGCCCTGTTGAATAGTTGTACATGCACTGTACTGCTCTGAGTCGATAGCCTAGCATATGTTGCTCTCTTCATAGTCGCTCTCTTGTGTGGAGTCACTGTCCCCTGAGTCCCACCACCGGTCCCCAGGGTGCACTGCATATAATTACCCACAATCCACCCTGAAACAGCTCTCATTTACAGTAATCAACAGTCTGCACCTCAAAGGATCCATGTGGCATCCGACACAGCGAGTCAGCGTGTGTTATAACAAATTATTATTATAGATTCACAATTACCTTTGTGCTGAGGGTGAACACTTTGTTTAATATGTAGACTATGAAATCTCTGCATGGATATTATCCATTATGAGGCTAATGATTGTACACTGTATGGTGCTAACAACTTCAAAAGACCAACATAGGTTCAGTATTCTAGGTTTGAATAGTGATAACATATAAATCTAGATAACATCACAACCACATGGCTAAAAATTAAGTCACATAGTAGCAAGTAAGAAATGCATGGTAATTTGGCAGATAGGGTAGTCACTGTGATAATGGTCATTAACATAAAACTTTGCAATCATTACGGTTGATTTCAGATAATGGTCAGCATAGAAACCCTTTTAAATAATTGTACCCCTTTCCCCATTAAAGACGTATTAAGAAAATTACCACATTCTGAAATGGGAATCACTATGGTGCAGTGCCTGATAGGTAATGTGGTTATAATGTCAGGTGATTTCACCAGACTGAAAACACTCTGTTCGCATTCACAATGCTTATGTTTATTATATTGCATTCATTTTGGAATAGAGCGTTTTCTTTACATTAAGCTAGTATTGTACATGTATACCATGCTTTGATAATGGTTCACTTTTAATTCATCTTCCATTCACCCCTAATAGTGGAAAAATATCTTCTACATCCAAAGAGACCATCTTCACACAATGCAAAGTCTGTATCCCAGTGTGTGCTGTGTAGTGTCCTCCGCTGAAGCTGCCTTTGACCCTCTGGCACTGCTGGGTCTCATCATTGCCGGTTCATTAGGGATGCTAGAGTAGGTCTCCAAACGGGCATGCTTCTGCTGCACCACATTACTCCTCCCCATCACTGTTGGCCTGCATGGTCCCCTAGTGGCCAGGTCATGTCATGGCATGGATGCCCTGTGAGTGAGCTTGTACCGGGGCTGCCCTTGACATGCCCCCTCGGCAGAAAGGAGAGAGCAGACCGTCCGGATAGGGCATCAGGGGTACCAGCTGGTGCCAGCTGCGTGGGGAGGTTTCCAAGGTGGCAGACACCTGTCTTAACTCGCGCCCCCCAGCTCCCAGAATGCATCAGCTGCTGCCCGGCAGACCCATCGTGGGGAAATGAGGCGCTAACCTTGAGGAGAAATGTTCCCAGCGTCACATTAAGAGAGAGCCTAATTGCCCAGTGCTACCACTGCCAAACGACATTAGGAAGTGCTGTCGTTTACTTTAACATAATGGCTCAGTGTGTTCTTTGGCCGAAGCTACTTTGCCTCTCTTAGAAGCATCAACGTGACATCCATTTTGTCCCATCCTGACCAATCGACATGGAACATGAGGACAATATTACAACTGCAGTTTTCTTTTAGGAGTACATTTAAAGGAACCAGTGGGACTAATGTCAGTATAAGAGAACATGCCACAGTAAAAAATAACTTCCAGTAACAGCATAGGTCTATGGGACTGCCATTCTTAAACTACTAACATCATTCATATGCACATCCGATTTAGTAATTGTATTATTTATTTCCCTTTATCAGACCACATGGCGATACGACTAGGTCGGTAAATGACACATTAATACAGAATGCACTCAGTGTGATTAAATTAAACAAGCACACTCATTACATTATGCATACAGTAATAAGAATAGTCCTGACCGCTCTGCAGAGGTACAGTAGGCTCCGCCGAGACTGATCACATGTCTCGCTGCTGCATCAGATTTTGGGGCGCCCATTAGCAGAACAAAAATCACCTTTGATTTAATGAAAGGTCCTCATTTGCTTACCGGCTCCCCTCACTTATGGGCACATGGCTGAATTAAGCCCTCCCCCATCGTATAAGGGGGTGGAGACCTTCAGCGTCCTCACTCCTGCAGTATAATGTTGTGATAATTCTATGATCTGGTGTTTCAAGTCTGCAGGAGTGTCAGGAATCCACTGCAAGGTGCTTCTAATTGCAGATACACCTCAGCACTTGAAAGTAATGAATGTGAGCACGGTGAAACCTCTAAGGATCCAACGCTAGTAATATATCATCAGTTCTGAAAAGGGTAATTCGTTTCCCTTCGCCAAGCAAAATATTAGAAGTTCACATAGGGGGTTTATTATTAATTTATTCCTTCCCTCAATGCATGATTTTGTAATTGAAGTGCTATGAATAAAGTGACCCATATATCTTAGTGAGCTCCTTGCCTTGACTAGACGTGGGATTTGAGCGTGTAAATATTGGTTGTAATGAGGAGCAACAAGGATGCTTGTTCTTCAAACAGACAGATGAAATGTTTGATTTGGAATGAAATATCTCCTAAGACATTTACAAACCATTTACAACTGTGTCTCAACTTCAAATCAGAGTTCTATCCTGAAGGTGCATGTGGAAACCATAAAATATGAAGTAAAAAAATTATTAAGTAAAAGAGATTGTTATGATAACAATCTTCATGTACAATATGTTTCAAATCCAAGTTTTACATGCACCATTCATTGGGCTCTTTACAGTATGTGTACTTTGGCTATATCTATGCATATAATCTAAGTTATTCCTAAATCCCACTACACCAGATACCTCCTCAATACTTCACCTCCAGCCCCTAGGAGGTAATCGTGCCATAGGGACTTTGTGAAAACAGTCCAGCAGTTCACTTGAAGACCGCCTCTTACAGCAGGTCGACCTTTGCGGCCACCGAGCTGTTGACCCCAGCAACGTCGGGGTAACAAGTTCAAAGCCCAGCTGTCTGTCCGTGATCTCCCCCGTATATGCCATGGTCGTTCACCATGGGGCTACTTCCCCGCTGCTTGAGACTGAAGTAAAAAAAAAAAAAAGGATATGCCATGCTCTCCAAATGGTGCTTTAAATTGCTGGAGTGCAGTTGAGTGAAGAGTGTGTTTGTGTGTTCACTAGATGTAATTTACAGCCTTCTGTTGAATGCTATAACTTCCAACATTGCGCTGAGTGTGGCGACTGCACATGTCTTATGTGCTCTAACCTCCGCTGTAGAGTGAGCTTAACAATGTGCCTTTCACGGGCCAGATGATATCCTACTGTGAAGAAGAGCTGGGACAGGAAGGTTAAGGGAAGGGCAAAAGAGAGGTATTTTAGATAGCCTTTTACGAGGTTCAAATAAAACAGAAATAGTTAAACCATCAAGTCAAAAGAAGTAGGAGAGATTCATAAAAAGGTAATTGTTAAAAACATAACATTTTTTCATTGTATGTCATACCTCTACTTTTTAATCTAATTAAATCATCATACAGTAGCTCTATTTCTTACATCCACTCCTCTCTCATGTAATTTACAAAGAGAGCAGTGAGATGGGCGGCCGTTGAACCAGGGCCTCGGCAACCTGTCATCTGCACCGACCGGTGAGGAGGTGAGTTCCTTCTGGGGGAGTGATAGGGGGATGGAGGGGTCCGAGGGGCTGATAAATGAGTCTCTCCCTAACTCCATATGGTATGTGTTTTAAACTGTCTCCCCCTTGGCCGCTCCTCGTAGCGAGCCATCCTTCATGGAGAGTTGAGGGGAATTCTGCCTTACGTGGGGCCCCCTTTGTTGCCAGACCAGGCCCCCTGCATAGGCTCCATATGGATCTGTGTGTGTGCAGGTTGGCTGCTTTTCATAGATCGTTATGGCAGTCTTAGTTCTGGCTTTACGACAGGCAATATCAGGGGTTACACTGTGGCAATTTACCATTGGTGCATTATTATGGTATTTATGTGTATGTGCTGTCAGCCCTACATTGTAAACAAGTCACTCTGGTCAACCTTCTGTTCCAGGAGGACAAAAAATACATACACACCCCCGTTATACACACCCCCGTGCTTCAATCCATTTTCAGAAACAAATCCCAATAAATTCCACTCCTTTACCAAACACCCTCTCACGAAATCTCCTTTCTGTAGGAGTCAGTGCAGTAAGATGTCATATAATAACGCAATACATTGAAGCAAATACATGCAGAGCATCACACCTGCAATGCTAGTAAACTTCCTAGTGACAATACAGATATGTGACCTTTGACACAAGGAGGAGCATCTATAGCTCATTCTTCCATCTTATAGCCCATAATGCCATGGTGGGTGCTCAGCTCACCAAGCTACTAAGCACTCTTTAACCATCCAGCTGGATACATATGCCCTGCGGTTATTCCACTGGACCCTCACCTCCTCCTTATAATAGCCCACCCTAAGCCTCTCACTCTTTCCAATGTATTCTACTCATTGTTTACAGTACATGTGGGTCTAGAGTAATAATAAATAAGGAGCGTGTGTGCCGTGCCAACATGATTGATTACGACAGGGAGGCAAGGTCAGGATGGAGGAACAGGCTAGGGCTGTCCGACTCATTGAGTTAACACTGTATCTGTGTTGTATGAATGTCACCAGCGATCCAGTGATTTATTACTACAACCACTGCTCAATTCTCTTTCTATCCCCAGTTTTATTTTTTGGGGTGTCTGACCAAGATACATGATTTTAGTAAAAAATTAAGACAATAGAAAATAGACGTAATACATTTGTATACATTCATATTCTGTAGATTTGCTATAAAATGTGAATGAGATCGCAAATATATGAAGAATGGAGGAGCAAAGTAAATTGTTTCACCCATTTTCTTCATGGTAACATATTACATTTGATATGAAGTAAAGTATACACTCTAAGTATTCATTCATTTGACTTATTTAACCAGGTTTGTACTCTTAGTGACAGGAATAACAGACAGGTGTAGGATCCAGAAAAAATCTGCAAACAATGGCATTACAAAGTTTTAAAAATATAATTGATTTGAATATCCAATAAATCCTATTATCAACTTCAACAGCAGTCCTTCAATAAAAAATATATCTTGTATTCCTATTTATGCATTTTCATAGGATATAACCTTAAGTCTGTGGCTGGAAAAACAATGGCCCTTAGGACCTCTGGACTGCTCACTGTTTAGTGCATGTCAAGATGCCACCAGTCTGGACTGTTTCCTCTGGGAAGAGTGTAAGCAAGCTCCACGCTCTGTCAGTCATCCTAAAATGTTGCAGGCTGAAGATGGATGGTGACGACGTGTCACTGTTGCCTAACCGGACTATCACTGCCGTGCCCATGTCCTGTTCCTATCAACCCAGCAACTGAATCGCTAGGCATTGTCCATTTCGGGTTCCACAGCAGAATGACACAATAGAATTGTTTTACTGGAGTAGCTCGTACTTGTTACAACACTGATCCATAGCGACATTATTGGTTCTCCAAATACTTACATTTATTTCATATTATGGATGAATAGGGTAGCTAAAAGGCAGCATCATTTGGAAATGCTAAATATCAAGAAGCACATGTAAATTCAAATAGCCTAAGGATGACTCAAAGGGCCTGACTCAAGAGGACCTTGACATGTAAAGTCTTAGGGACTGACCTTTCTGTCTGACCTCCTCCAGTATGTTTCCACAGGCAATTCCGTAATTCTCCAGCCAACATTTAAAGGCTTCCTGTTTAACAGGAAGTTCCCCATCACTCTGTGGGACCAGGAGCAGCGCTCAACAGCGCGAAACGAATGGCAGTATGCAGGAACCTGGTATAATTTATACCACGTCTCATCACCTCATCTCTCACATACCATGTGGATACACTCACGAAAATGTCCACATGTGCGTACAAATGTGCTCACAAATACGTACACATGTATGATCGCACAAATAAAAGGAACTTGTATTTGTCATATGCGCAAAATACAACAGGTGTAGACTTTACCATGAAATGCTTACTTACAAGCCCTTTCCCCACAATGCAGAGCTAAAAAGTTAGTAAAATTGGCTAAATATAAAAAATAAATAGTAACACAATAAAAATGCTATTTAACTAGGCAAGTCAGTTATAAACAAATTCTTATTTACAATGACGGCCTAGAAACAGTGGGTTTAACTGCCTTGTTCAGGGACAGAATGACAGATTTTTTACCTTTTCAGCTCAGGGATGCTCTAACCAGCTCAGGAATGCTCTAACCAGTAGACTACTTGCCACCCCGTATGCACTACAAGGAGTAACGGTACCGTTTCAATGTGCAGTGGTATAATAAACTCAGCACAAAATAAACGTCCTCTCACTGTCAGCTGCGTTTATTTTCAACAAACTTAACATGTGTAAATATTTGTATGAACATAATAAGATTCAGCAACTGACAAGTTCCACAGATATGTGACTTACAGAAATTGAATAATGTGTCCCTCAACAAAGGTGGGGTCAAAATCAAAAGTAATAGTCAGTATCTGGTGTGGCCACCCGATGCATTAAGTACTGCAGTGCATCTCCTCCTTATGGATTGCACCAGATTGGCCAGTTCTTGCTGTGAGATGTTACCCCACTCTTCCACCAAGGCACTTGCAAGTTCCCAGACATTTCTGGGGGAATGGCCCTAGCCCTCCCCCTCCAAAACAAACAGGTCCCAGATGTGCTCAATGGGATTGAGATCCGGGCTCTTCGCTGGCCATTGCAGAACACTGACATTCCTGCCTTGCAGGAAATCACGCACGAGCAGTATGGCTGGTCGTATTGTCATGCTGGAGGGTCATGTCAGGATGAGCCTGCAGGAAGGGTACCACATGAGGGAGGAGGATGTCTTCCCTGTAACGCACAACGTTGAGATTGCCTGCAATGACAACAAGCTCAGTCTGATGATGCTGTGACACACCGCCCCAGACCATGATAGACCCTCCACCTCCAAATCTCTCCCGCTCCAGAGTACAGGCCTCGGTGTAATGCTCATTCCTTCGACGATAAACGTGAATCCGACCATCAACCCCGGTGAACCGTGACTCATCAGTGAAGACCACTTTTTGCCAGTCCTGTCTGATCCAGCGACGGTGGGTTTGTGCCCATAGGAGACGTTGTTGCCGGTGATGTCTGGTGAGGATTTGCCTTACAACAGGCCTACAAGTCCTCAGTCCAGCCTCTCTCAGCCTATTGCGCACAGTCTGATCACTGATGGAGTGATTGTGCGTTCCTGGTGTAACTCGGGCAGTTGTTGTTGCCATCTTGTACCTGTCCCGCAGGTGTGATGTCAGACGCAAATAAATCAAATCAAATCCAATCAAATCAAATTTTATTTGTCACATACACATGGTTAGCAGATGTTAATGCGAGTGTAGCGAAATGCTTGTGCTTCTAGTTCCGACAATGCAGTGATAACCAACAAGTAATCTAACTAACAATTCCAAAACTACTGTCTTATACACAGTGTAAGGGGATAAGGAATATGTACATAAGGATATATGAATGAGTGATGGTACAGAGCAGCATACAGTAGATGGTATTGAGTACAGTATATACATATGAGATGAGTATGTAGACAAAGGAAACAAAGTGGCATAGTTAAAGTGGCTAGTGATACATGTATTACATAAGGATGCAGTCGATGATGTAGAGTACAGTATATACGTATGCATATGAGATGAATAATGTAGGGTAAGTAACATTATATAAGGTAGCATTGTTTAAAGTGGCTAGTGATATATTTACATCATTTCCCATCAATTCCCATTATTAAAGTGGCTGGAGTTGGGTCAGTGTCAATGACAGTGTGTTGGCAGCAGCCACTCAATGTTAGTGGTGGCTGTTTAACAGTCTGATGGCCTTGAGATAGAAGCTGTTTTTCAGTCTCTCGGTCCCAGCTTTGATGCACCTGTACTGACCTCGCCTTCTGGATGATAGCGGGGTGAACAGGCAGTGGTTCGGGTGGTTGATGTCCTTGATGATCTTTATGGCCTTCCTGTAACATCGGGTGGTGTAGGTGTCCTGGAGGGCAGGTAGTTTGCCCCGGTGATGCGTTGTGCAAACCTCACTACCCTCTGGAGAGCCTTACGGTTGAGGGCGGAGCAGTTGCCGTACCAGGCGGTGATACAGCCCGCCAGGATGCTCTCGATTGTGCATCTGTAGAAGTTTGTGAGTGCTTTTGGTGACAAGCCGAATTTCTTCAGCCTCCTGAGGTTGAAGAGGCGCTGCTGCGCCTTCTTCACGACACTGTCAGTGTGAGTGGACCAATTCAGTTTGTCTGTGATGTGTATGCCGAGGAACTTAAAACTTGCTACCCTCTCCACTACTGTTCCATCGATGTGGATAGGGGGGTGTTCCCTCTGCTGTTTCCTGAAGTCCACAATCATCTCCTTAGTTTTGTTGACGTTGAGTGTGAGGTTATTTTCCTGACACCACACTCCGAGGGCCCTCACCTCCTCCCTGTAGGCCGTCTCGTCGTTGTTGGTAATCAAGCCTACCACTGTTGTGTCGTCCGCAAACTTGATGATTGAGTTGGAGGCGTGCGTGGCCACGCAGTCGTGGGTGAACAGGGAGTACAGGAGAGGGCTCAGAACGCACACTTGTGGGGCCCCCGTGTTGAGGATCAGCGGGGAGGAGATGTACCGATCCTGTGCAGGTGTTGTTACACGTGGTCTGCCACTGTGAGGACGATCAGCTGTCCGTCCTGTCTCCCTGTAGGCGTCTCACAGTACAAATATTGCAATTTATTGCTCTGGTCACATCTGCAGTCCTCATGCCTCCTTGCAGCATGCCCATGGCACATTCACACAGATGAGAAGGGACCCTGGGCATCTTTCTTTTGGTGTTATTCAGAGTCAGTAGAAATGCCTCTTTAGTGTCATAAGTTTTCATAACTGTGACCTTAATTGCCTACCGTCTGTAAGCTGTTAGTGTCTTAACGACCATTCCACAGGTGCATGTTCATTAATTGTTTATGGTTCATTGAACAAGCATGGGAAACAGTGTTAAACCATTTACAATGAAGATCTGTGAAGTTATTTGGAAAGACAGGGTCCTGAAAAAGGGACGTTTCTTATTCTTCTGAGTTTATGTACATGTAGGTAGGGGTAAAAGGTGTATCTCACTGATCATCCCTAAAGCCAACACCTCATTTGACCGCCTTTCGTTCCAGTTCTCTGCTGCCTGTGACTGGAACGAATTGCAAAAATCGCTGAAGTTGGAGACTTTTATCTCCCTCACCAACTTCAAACATCTGCTATCTGAGCAGCTAACCGATTGCTGCAGCTGTACATAGTCTATCGGTAAATAGCTCACCCAATTTTACCTACCTCATCCCCATACTGTTTATATTTATTTACTTTTCTGCTCTTTTGCACACCAGTATCTCTACCTGTACATGACCATCTGATCGTTTATCACTCCAGTATTAATCTGCAAAATTGTAATTATTCGCCTACCTCCTCATGCCTTTTGCACACAATGAATATAGACTCTCTTTTTTTCTACTGTGTTATTGACTTGTTAATTGTTTGCTCCATGTGTAACACTGTGGTCTGTTCACACTGCTATGCTTTATCTTGGCCAGGTCGCAGTTGTAAATGAGAACTTGTTCTCAACTAGCCTACCTGGTTAAATAAATGTGAAATAAAATAAAAATAAATAAAAAAGTGACTAAGCAATCAGGATACAAAAATAAACATGGTAGCTGTGTGTGTGTGTGTGTGTGTGTGTGTGTGTGTGTGTGTGTGTGTGTGTGTGTGTGTGTGTGTGTGTGTGTGTGTGTCAGCGGCAGCTCCTCGGAAGAGGAAGAGGAGGACCATCCTCCTCAGTGAATTCCATAAAAATAAAAATAGTGAAACATTAAAGTTATCCTTTTGATATAAAACAATAGTAAATATATTCACATCACCAAATAATTTATTTAAATCCACTGTTTTGCAATGAAGGTCTACAGTACCCTCAACAGCAATCTGTAGGGTAGCACTTTCACTTACTTAGCTAGCAAATGCAGCTAGCTAGTTTAGTCTACTCAAACACCCGGCTCAAACAGAGAGTGATGCTATGTAAGCTAGCTGGCTATGGCTATCCAACACTGGATTTCTTTCAAGTCAACGTAGGCTTTTGGTTTTATTAAATTGTTGCCTCCGGGGCACGCCGGTGTAACTGCTAAACTGCTTGCTGACTATACACTGTACTGCATGATTGTAGCAGGTTTACTAATGTGTTCGTTCTAGTAGTTAGGTTGACTATGATGTTAGCTAATATGGTCGGCTGAATTTAGCGGTTATGATAGGTTTGGCTTGGAAAGTTTTTTTGGCTTGGACACAGACAGCTGATGTGTTGTGCACTGAAGTCCACAAGGGAAGGGAAAAGGTGAGAGGAGGGGAGCGTGTAGATGAGAGAAGGAATTATACAACGATCAAAGGGATCATGCTGTTTGTATGTGGCTGGTATGAAAGTGAACTGTGTTTGTGTGTAATCAGGGGTGTATTCATTCCACCGATTCTGTTGAAAAAAGTTTCTTAAAGGGAAGCAAACAGAATGAAATTGGGATAAACATACATGAATTTGTCCAATAGAAACTTTCCTTGGCAACTGTTGGACTAATGATTACACACTAGATCAGCTAGATGCAGGCAAGAGTGTGCAAGGCGGTATTGAATGTGTCAATGTCTGTCAACCTAGATTACTCACATTTCTCTCGACCTGTGCACCTACATTGTAAACTTTCATTCATCATGTAGTAGTCTTAAACCTACAGTATCAATGTTACATTGAGCTGGGTGAATGGAATATGATTGACAGTCATCCAATTTGGTGTAATAAAGAATCGTCCTCCCTCATCTTAAATGGCACCGACCACCACGTGTGTGTGTGTGTGTGTTGAAGTGTCAGTGTAGTATGTGTGAGTCCAGTGAGTGTGCATACAGCCAGTGCAAGAGAGTCGGTGTCAAAGGGTGTCAACGCAAATAGTCTGGGTAGCCATTTGATTAACTGTTCAGCAGTTGCGGTAGCAGAGAGAACAGTCTATGACTTGGGTGCTGGAGTCTTTGTCAATGTTTAGGGCCTTACTTCTGACACCGACTGGGATATAAGTCCTCGATGGCAGGGAGCTCGGCCCCAGGAATGTACTACTGTCTTTAGCGCTTTAGGGTCAGATGCCAAGCAGTTGCCATACCACGCATTGCCGATCCCTCTTCACAATTTTGTTGGTGTGTTTGGACAATGACAGTTATTTAGTGATGTGGACACCTAGAAACTTGAAACTCTTGACCCACTCCACTACAGCCCCATTGATGTGAATGGGGGCGTGCTTGGCATTCTGTTTCATGTAGTCTACAATCAGCTCCTTTGTCTTTCTGACATTGAGGGGAGAGGTTGTTCTCCTGGCACCTGACCTCCTTCATCGTCGGTCGTCAGGCCTATCACCGTGGTGTTGTCAGTAATCTTAATAATGGTGTTGGAGTCGTGCATGGCCACGCAGTCATGGGTGAACAGTGAGTACAGCAGGGAACTATGCACGCACCCCTAAAGAGCCCCCATCTTGAGGGTCAGCGGGGCGGACGGGTTGTTGCCTACAATCACCACCTGGGGGCGTTCTGTCAGGAAGTCCAGGATCCAGTTGCAGAGGAAGGTGTTCAGTCCCAGGGTCCTTAACTTAGTGACGACCTTGGAGGGCACTATGGTGTTGAACTCTTAGCTCTGGTCAATGAACAGCATTCTCACAAATGTAGGTGTTCCTTTTGTATAGGTGGGAAAGGGAGCTGTGGAGTTAAATTGAGATTGCGTCATCTGTGGATCTGTTGGAGCGGTATGCAAGTTGGAGTGGGTCCAGGGTGTCTAGGATGATGGTTTTGATGTGAGCCATGACCAGCCTTTCAAAGCATTTCATTGCTACAGATGTGAATGCTACCGGGCAATAGAGATTTAGACAGGTTACCTTGGCGTTCTTGGGCACAGGGACTATGGCGGTCTGCTTGAAATATGTAGGTATTACAGACTGGGTCAGGGAGAGGTTGAAAATGTCAGTGAAACCACTTGCCAGATGGTCAGTGCATGCTTTGAGTTCGCGCCCTGGTAATCCGTCTGGCCCTGTGGCCTTGTGAATGTTAACCTATTTAAAGATCTTACTCACACTCATCTGAACTGGTGCTCTCATGCATGGTTCAGTGTTGTTTGCTTCGAAGCAAGCATTTAAGGCATTTAGCTCCTCTGCTAGGCTCGCTTCACTGGACAGGTTGCAGCTGGGATTCCTTTTTGTTATCCGTTATAGTATGCAAGCCCTGCCACATCCTACGAGCATCAGAACCAGTGTAGTAGGATTCGATCTTGGTCCTGTATTGATGCTTTGTCTGTTTGATGGTTCGTCGGAGGGCATACCACAATGTTTTATAAGTGTCCGGATTAGTGTCCCATTCCTTGAAAGCGGCTGCTCTAGCCTTTCGCTCAGTGCAGATATTGCCTGTAATCCATGTTTTTTGGTTGGGATACAGTATGTACTGTGGGGACGACGTCTTTGGCGCACTTATTAATGAACCCGTGACTGATGTGGTAAACTCTTCAATGCCATCTGATGAATCCCGGAACATATTCCAGTCTGTGCTAACGAAACAGTCCTGTAGCTGAACATTATTCAGACCACTTCCGTATTGAGCGCGTCACTGGTACTTCCTTTTTGAGTTTTTGCTTGTAAGCAGGAATCAGGAGATTAGAGTTATGGTCAGATTTACCAAATGGAGGACGAGGAAGAGCTTTGTATGTATCTCTGTGTGGATTAAAGGTGATCTAGAGTTTTTTCATCTCTAGTTGCACAGGTAACATGTTTTTAGAAAGGAAGTAGAATGGATTTTCCTGCATTAAAATCACCGGCCACAAACACCTGCATCTACGCACCGACCCCACAGTCTCTCAATGACCGATAACTGCCATCTAGTTATATAGTCGCCATAGACCACTCATTAAAGTAAAGCCTCTATGACAATGTTTTTCTTTCACACTTCTTTTTCTCTCTACTTTTCTCACTCACTCACTCACTCACTCACTCACTCACTCACTCACTCACTCACTCACTCACTCACTCACTCACTCACTCACTCACTCACTCACTCACTCACTCACTCCACTCACTCACTCACTCACTCACCCACTCACTCACTCACTCACTCACTCACTCACTCACTCACTCACTCACTCACTCACTCACTCACTCACTCACTATTTCACTGTGTTGTTATTGGAATGTGTGTGTGTGCTGGTGCGGACTGTGACACTGATGAATGACCAGCCGTGGCAGATTCATAGTCCGGATCCTGGTGCAGCTGGAGAGGAAACTAATGGCAAGCTGGGACTGTGGAGGTCTCAGAGCTAATACCTGTCTCTTCCATCAGGAGACCTGGGGGCATTTCTTCTCTCACCCAGCCAAATAAGAGCCACCCCCCATGCTGCCCCTACTTTTAACACCATTCTCCCGTCCAATACAACCCCCACCACACATGCATGTACACACACGTACGAATGCACGCACGCACACACACACACGAACGAACGCACACACATGCATGCATGCTGTGGGCTGCTGGTGGCAGACTTTCAGACTGGTGTGGGTACTGTAGCATCTGCTGTTTGTGGGTGTCAATGTGTGGGACAAGGATGGCACCTATACTTAGGGTTGCAAAATTCCTGGAATGTTCAATAAATTCCCTGGTTTCCCTGAAATCCCGGTTGGAGAGTTCCCGGAATTAGCAGGAATTCCGGAATCCTCCAACCATGATTTCTGGAAAACCAGGAAATTTATTGAAAGTTCCAGGAATCTTTCAACCCTAACTGCCCCACATTTTGGCTTTAGCCCCTCGCTGCACCACCTCAATGCTACAGCAGCTTCTCTCTCTGTCTGTACTCCAAAGATGTAGTTATAGATCTGCCTAATGTATTAGTAAATATATTACAGTAGTAACTTCCTATACATTCATCTCATTAGGTTAACATACTCATCCAGAGAGAGGAGCTACAGGAAGTCATTAGTCAGTTTGCAGTGTGCATATGCTCCATTGACCTACACTATGTAAATTCCTGCATGCGATGCTGGGCCTGCATATGGCCAGAGTCCCCCACTGCACTGGAAGCCCGTCCGGCATGGTGCCTCATTATACACCAGACTTCCCAGAGTCCTCTCTGTTCATTAGAGCGTTTCGTGTGCCATGTGACTTCAGTGGTCTGACGACCTGCGGTCAGGGTAAGGACGTAAAGATCTGGCGGTGTGTCCGTTTGTCTGTCCGTTCGCTCGTTCACCCATCTGTCTATTTATCTGTTTGTCTGGCTACTGTATTGGACTCAATCCATCTGATTGTTATTTATCTATCTGTCTGGCAAATCATGGCTGCGGACAATGTATATTTTTGTGAATGTATAATCACTAGGAACAAGTTTTTAAAAAAATGGCAGAATGAAGGATACAGTCAATGAGTTCACCTCCATGGCAACAATACAGTACTGTCAGCTCGCCACCATTCTCTGGTTTAATTGTTATTAATCTAGAGGAATTAAAATGTGTTTCACTGTCAGCTTTGCTTTCATGCTTTGACAAGCATGGATATTGTTTACATGCAAAGAGAAACTGTTGAAGAACATTTCCAAGCAATGTCAATGCCTATGCATCGCTCTAAGCAATTCCGGAGCACAACGCGATAAAGCCCATATTTGAATAGGAGTGTCATATCAAACACATTCATTAGGTTACAAGCTTCACTTGATTAATTATATCTGAAGAAAATTGTGGGCATTTCGGATCTTAGTCTGATAGTATCGCCATGTGCCACGGATCCCTAATTTCCAAAAGAAAAGGGGGGGCTAGGGTATTTTTTTCTCCCCGACTATCCAGGACAGCCTGCCCCTCTCCCAAAGGAAATGAACGTATTCAAATGTATCTCCATCAATGAGCACAGTAATTATGAATTCAGCACTAATTAGTAGATACACTACTTTCCTTGCATATTTGATTTCCACTGTGAGATGGTAATAAGGGAAGTGCCCATTTTTGTCCTATCTCGTAAAATTCCAGAATGTTGAAGAGGGGAGGAGGAGGAGGAGAAGAAGGAGGGGAGGGGGCAGATGGCGAGGGGGGAACAGGGGATGCATTAAGTATGCATGGAAGTCGAAAAAATAAGTTTACAGATAATTGGTGTGGTTACTGCTGGGGCTAAAACAACACTGCTTACCTTAGTTAACATTCTGCTGGCTAAACATGCCTTTTAAAAGACACACATTGTATCACTATAGCAGTTCTCTTTGGGCCCCATTTTTATCCTTGTTCAATAGAAATACATATTTTTCCCCAGAAAAGGCACATCAAATTACTAATGTGAGTCTTTCTTCATGGTGCATGTACATGATTAATAATCTATATTATTGAAAAGTGGTATGTGTTTTCCTGCAAGGGAAAGTGAGTACATACTGTATACATACTGTATATCAAAAGTTTGGACACACCTAGTCATTCATGGGTTTTTCTTAAATGTACTATTTCCTACATTGTAGAATAATAGTGAAGACCTCAAACCTATGGAATAAAAATTAAAAAGTGTTAAACATATCAAAATGTATTTAATATTTGAGATTCTTCAAAGTAGCCATCCTTTGCCTTGATAACAGCTTTGCACACTCTTGGCATTCTCTCAACCAGCTTCACCTGGAATGCTTTTTCAAAAGTCTTGAAGGAGTTCCCACATATGCTGAGCACTTGCTGGCTGCTTTTCTTTCACTCTGCTGTCCAACTCATCCCAAACCATATCAATTGGGTTGAGGTCAGGTGATTGTGGAGGCCATGTCATTTGATGCAGCACTCTATCACTCTCCTTCTTGGTCAAATAGCCCTTACACAGCGAGGAGGTGTGTTGGGTCACTGTCCCGTTGAAATACAAGTCCCACTAAGCGCTAACCAGATAACATGGCATATTGCTGCAGAATGCTGTGGTAGCCATGCTGGTTAAGTGTGCCTTGAATTCTAAATAAATCACTGAGAGTGTCAGCAGCAAAGCACCCCCACAATATCACACCTCCTCCATGCTTCACGGTGAGAACCACGCATGCGGAGATCATCCGTTCACCTACTCTGCATCACATAAAGACACGGCGGTTGCAACCAAAAATGTCAAATTTGGACTCATCAGACCAAAGGACAGATTTCCACCAGTCTAATGTCCATTGCTCGTATTTATTGTCCCAAGAAAGTATCTTCTTCTTATTGGTGTCATTTAGTAGTGGTTTCTTTGCAGTGATTCGACCATGAAGGCCTGATTCACGCAGTCTCCTCTGAACAGTTGATGTTGAGATGTGTTTATTACCTGAACTCTGTGAAGCATTTATTTGGGCTGCAATCTGAGGTGCAGTTAACTCTAATGAACGTATCCTCTGCAGCAGAGGTAACTCTGGGTCTTCCTTTCCTGTGGCGGTCCTCATGAGAGCCAGTTTCATTCTAACGCTTGAGGGTTTTTGCGACTGCACTTGAAGAAATGTTCAATGTTCTTGAAATGTTCCGTTTTGACTGACCTCCATGTCTTAAAGTAATGATGGACTGTCATTTCTCTTTGCTTATTCGAGCTGTTCTTGCCATAATATGGACTTCATATTTTACCAAATAGGATTGTCTTATGTATACCACCCTTACCTTGTCACAACACAACTGATTGGCTCAAACACATTAAAAAGGAAAGAAATTCCACAAATTATCTTTTAACAAGGCACACCTGTTAATTGAAATACATTCCAGACTACCTCATGAAGCTGGTTGAGAGAATGCCAAGAGTGTGCAAAGCTGTCATCAAGGCAAAGGGAGGCTACTTTGATCAATCTCAAATATAACATATATTTGTATTTGTTTAACACTTTTTTGGTTATTACATGATTTCATGTGTTATTTCATAGTTTTGATGTCTTCACTATTATTCTACAATGTAGAAAATAGTAAAAATAAAGAAAACCCCTTGAATGAGTAGGTGTGTTCAAACGTTTGACTGGTACTGTATATATATATATATATATATATATATATATATTTCAAGTCAGATATTGATGTCTATAAAGAAATATGTTTAGGTCAACGATTTGGTTTATTTCTCTAGGAGACGTTGTCGCTTTGACAGCTGCCTGTTTTTTAATCTTCTCAGTCATGAACGAAAACGACAACAACTAAATAAATGAAAACATTGATGAAGACAATACTGTAACATACAGTAACATACTGTAAAGGGGATGTGTAATACATTCAGAGTATTTATGTTGGGGATGTACAAGACAGGAAAGGGAGGGGTAAAAGTATGTAGGCTGTCCTTTTTTCTTCTTCGTGAGTTTGGATGTCTAATGTTATGTCTGTAGGCTGTTCTTTTTTCTTCTTCGTGAGTTTGGATGACCAATGTTATGTCTATACCATGTCATTGTTTTGGTTGTGGATTTTTTTTACGTGTACGTACGTGTCTCACATTTCTGGGACCAACAGACAATGAAGTCTAAATATATCCAAACAATTTTGATGTCAGAAGTGAAAGACGTCATATTGCCATCCCTCTCTGATTATGGCCCAGATAGTCATCCTTTTATCAGGGTCACTGTGTGGAAGATTGTACCTTTACCAATACCACTGGCATATTTCTTGAGCACACAGAATTACAGTGGATTTATATAATGTATCTAATCATCTCTCTGGAATGGAGAATTTATGCCTATTTGATCTCCTCCTTCTTGACAGGATTGGGCTTTTTGGTGCCAGCCTGCCAACCTAAGAGGCTGGTCCCCTTCTCAAGGACCTGCTATCGCCATGTGGCGTGTGCGCCAACCTCTCCCTGTACCAGGGAGATAGCGAGCTCACACAAAAAAAGCATTCACGCAGGCACACACTCACACGCACATACAGGATGGGGTATAGACAAACATCGGGTGTCACTCTGGGTCTTACTCTATGTAAAGATCCCTGCTGCAGTAATGAAAGAAGAGGCTACTGAGGAGAGTGGCTTAATGACTCTTCTCTTTCTCTCTTACACACACACACACACACACACACACACACACACACACACACACACACACACACACACACACACACACACACACACACACACACACACACACACACACACACACACACACACACACACACACACACACACACACACACACACAACCCCCTCACACACAAAGGCGGCCCCCTCACACTCTTATTTGACTTTGTGTGCTTCGCCGGGTTTATTATGACAGGCTGAGCGGCGGGGAGGGAATTAAACTGTTAAGCAGACATCACAGGCTGTCTAATGTTTAATGCAGGAGCCGGGGCGTGTGCTGACTGATAATGAATACAAACAGGGCAACGTCTTATTTGTTGTGCTTTTCATTGGGAACGACTGGAGTGCTTGACATCCTCAGCTAATGTACTGTATGGTCTATTGTCGCACCCCCTCAGCTTTTCCCCTCGCTTTCTATTCTTTCACTTGTCTTTTTTCATTGTGCGGATTCTCAGGGATATGCTGGCTTTATCGTCAGACACATGCTCACATGAGTTGAATGCGTCTCACCCTAATGTTGTAATTCTTAGGAATCACGGCCCTATAATGATAATGTGTGGATAGGATGTGGTAATGGTTGTTAAAAGGTTGCCCTGTTGAGCTGTAATTGGTTCTTTCACACCTCCCTACGTTTACCAGGACGGAGGCATGACCTCAAGGGCAGTCGCAGTAAATATGCCATCTTGAGAGGTGTAATTACACAAGCCAAAAAATCTTGACTCTATTTCTCACAGATTAAGGTACTACTGGTGACAATATTGACAATTCCCATTGTAATGACATTGTCATAGTTGTGTTATAGCATGTATCAACACTGTTCTGAATGTTGAAATATTTCAGTAAAATATTTAAACAAATTTCTTTGTGTTTTAAGATGGTGTTATATGGCTTGTCATCTGCGGTTATGAAAACCACTCTTCTGTGCTGACTTCCACCATAATACCAACACCCGTGTTATCAAAAAAGGCGAAGGAGCATGCAAGAAAGCACTCGAGTGGAGAGTAATGGAGAGAGTTCTTTCTTGTTGTCACTGCCTCCTCCTTGGACAGGTACTGTACGTTTCAGGGCAGGCAGACCCACACCACCTCCCTGCCGTATTGTACGTCCCACTGTACTGTTCTTCTTGTATCTCATGCACTAAGTCGTCCATAACGCTTGGGTTTGGGTGGGGGGAAGCTGAGTTTAGCAGTCCTCTGACAGTAATATCGGCAGATATCTTTCCCTAGTACAGAAACTCATTGAGATACATATCAAAGGAGTCAGTGGGGCTTTATGAAGTGCATTCATTTGGCCATTTGCCATGTTTCCTCACTAGAGGACGGTTGTGATGAATGAAGCAGATTTCCTCTCCCACCTCTCAGCTCTCCCGTGATTAGTAATCCAGAACCTAACCTCCCACACTAGATAGGAATAGCGGGCTTGTACCACATACATGTCTAGGATTATCTTCAGGTACCCTGTTTCATTAACCTGGGGCTACACTTTCTGACTTGCTCGATATATTGTTATCACGTGAGTACTTTTGTTGTCGACATGTCGAGGGCAACATTTTTATCAAATGTATCAAAACTTTTGCATGACATGTTTCCTTCCTGCTATTCATCTTAGAGACATTTATGATTGTTGTTCGATTTCACAAAGTTGATGCTTTGTTTCACCTCTCAATGGAGCGATGGAGGCGTCCAGGCTAGGTCTCACGCTGTAACTAACCAAAGGTCAATACTCCCCAACCATGTATCTAAACTACTCACCATGGCTCGTGCTTTAAGAACACTTAAACGTTCAGATATGTTATTTACTGTATATATAAATGTACAGTTCCAACTATAAATGCTACCCTTAGGTCAGGGGGATGAAGTCAATATATTCTAAATGCTGAATCCAGTGAATTAAAGTGGGCTGTTTCAGTGTTGGGGGATATACTGCTGTGAACGGGCGGACCAGGGAAATGTATGTGGGAGAAAAATGTACATGCTCAGCAGAACAGCTCCAAACCAAACATATTATCTTTCCTAAAGCCCTCCTCTTCATAGCTCTGATGAGTTGTTCACAGGGTGTAATTTGCTGGCATGTTCACACATACTGGAGACTTCGAGGTGAAGCTTCTAACAAAACACATTGCTTTATGAAAGAAAAATGTTTTTTGACCCATACTTAACATCACATCTTTGTCCAGTCCAAGTTCATATATTTTAAATCAAGTGAAATATTAAAACACAAGTAAAGTGAAATTACCTCTTATTTTATGTTTTTGGCCAGACGAGCAGTTTTAGGGTAGCCTGTAATTCTAGACCTACAGTATATAGAGCATGGGGAAAGCAGCTATGCTTACTGGCCAAATAATGACATTAACATCCCATTAATTGAAATTGGGCATGAAAACGAGGAGACACTGGAGTCCTTGAGGATTACAGAGGTACACTCCTGCCCCATCCTCTGCCCAGGTCTCAGTGACAATACTTTGGGAGGATGGGTCAGATGAAAGACCGGAGAGGGGGAGCAGGATCAAAAGCCACGTGCGTTCCTGGATGCCTGCTTGTTCTAAGGGCCATACATAGTGCATTGGATTCATATCTCAAGGTCTTTGTACAGGCAGAGACCGCCAACTAGCAGTGGCCTTATTATTCTTTACTTCAATAACAAACCCACGTCTGTCCTCCGTTCCATCAAAGGCACAGAGCTCTCCAGAAGTGAAAATACACCTCTTCCATGAAATGTAAATAACTTCTTTGAACATCGTCTTTGGTAGCATACTGCCCGGTATATGTCAGCATGTTTAAAGACATAGCAGCCCTCCCCTTCACTTCTTTTCATTTTAAACATGGTATAAGAAATGTGGTTTTCTTTATCACACTGAGAGAAACTACAGCACATAACTTCTCATGGCGCTCACGCCAACTCCATTGCCAGCCAGTAAACACGTCCGCTCCCGCGCTCTGAGTGACAATGACTAAGTTGGCCACATCCATCCAGAGCAGTTATCCGAGCGTAACCTATAAAACAGAAATAACGCGGAGGTTTACTCACAGTGAGGGGTGATCCACAGACCGGACCTGGGCAGCCATTTGTAGTGACAGGACCGCCCATCATGCTACTCTAACGGGGTCAGGAGGCTGCATGGGGACTTGATCCAGAGCGAGGCCAAGGGGAGAGGGACCACAGAGAGGATGGATGGAGCCGGGGAAGGAGAGAAGGACAGGCTGATTACATCATTTTTCAGCACCTCCAAAAGCCCTGTAATGACCACTGGGCGACTGGATTGACAGCTGGCCTCTCTGCTAATATATTTTGGAGTGATTTGTCAAAAATGAGGAAATTGTGCTTGCTGACCCATCTCACTGAGGCACAAGTGACTCAATTGGCCAGTCTTGACAACAAGAGCAACATATAGCTTCTGTAGCTCATGTTGAATGGGTGATACGAAAAGTCATAACAAAACAATCACGAACATACCAGGAAATGCTTTAAAAAAATAGTAGGTCTGTAGATATGGTTAATATATCAAGTGAAATCTGACAGTGTGGCACAGATTAAATCACTTGCATAATGTAGTGCTGTGCTGTATCATTTGTTTTGTTGGAGGGAAATGTTTTGTTTTTGTGCATTTCCTGAGTACCTACAAATATTCCCTCCAGGCACGCTGTGGTACTACCTGTCTTCAAAGGAAACTCAATCCCTAGGGCCCCTCAACAAATCGTCTTCTCTGTCTCTCCTGCAGGGTAAGAGACACAATCACTCTAGGGTTTTGGGTGTCACATCAGGCTGAAAGATGCTATGTTCAACACTTTCATTTTTCCAACAGGTAAAGGAAAAACCTCCCTAGGCTATATTGGAAAACTAAGCAATTATCAAATTAGTCAAAGGATCTGAAATCTAAAGGAGGATTCTTCCTCTTGTCATTAATCCACCTGTTTATTGAATTGGTTATTATCCGTTTCTTGCCTCCAGTAATAAAGATTAAATCCTGTAAATTCATTTTTGCTCCCTGCCGTCATTACTCTGTTCAAAACAGAACATTTGCTTCAGTGCAGTCAGATTAATTTTGTCTCATTGTTTCAGAATTGAAGGCGTAATGACTGACCTGGATTCATACTCCAGTTTTCAATCCCCACCTCTCTCTCCAAGGTTACTGGCCAAAATCCAAAGGTTGTTCTGGCATTCTACTTCACCAGCCGAGGAGGCAGAACATCGTGCAGAGTAAATAATAATCTGGTCTGCGGTTTACACAACGCAGAGGCCTTAGAGGTTGTTGTTGTAGACCCAGATCTGTCTCTGAGTCCCGCTATGACAGACGAGCACGAGAAAGATGGCACCGAAGTTAATAGAGGAGACTTGCTAGGTGTTGAACTCAGATCCAGCCACTTGATTTTGTCTTCTGGTGTTGTCAAGGTGAATCATTTCCACCATAGCCGTGACTAAAGTTTCTCATCTTCATGTTTAAACCTTCAGACTATTTAAAAAAAACAAATCTTTAGAACATTCACCATTAATTGTATGTGTTCTGTGGCGTGAGAGAGAGGGAGGATAGCTTGGAGGGGGTGGGGCCATGTCAAACACATGTCCTTTCTATTAGCTGTAAAAAGCAGAGGATGCACTGCGAGCAATAACCTTCGCTGTAACACACTGCAACATTTATTACCAGACTTCTCATCTCAAGGGCAAAGCAACATCATGTCTCATGTCATGACAGTCTAGAATACTTACACTGTGATAACTGTGATTAGAAAGCACAGCGAAAGCTTGGGTTTATCTAGCAAACAAACATGGTTAAAAATTGAAAGCTGAAGTTTCCTAACCTCAACCCTTTTCCTTAGAAAACAAAATCAGAGGAAACAAAGTTTACTTATTTACTGTCTGCCATACTTATCCACTAATGATGAAACTGACGTCTGTCAACAATGCCTTTTTATAAGGAATAATGAATATATTCACAAGTAATTCAGAGCCACCGTTGCCTCTAGACAATTGAGCTTTCCCTTCATCCACTTCAGTGTATTATTCAAAACTGCAGCCTCACAAAAGGAAAATCTTCTATTATCCACCCTTACATACGAGCTTGAGAAGAAACACAGGGTAAAACAGTGACTTAATATTTCATATTGGTAAGATTATTCATCCGCAATTCCTTTCCCCCCGCCTACATTTCAACGTCCTCATTAAAAATGGGACATGAACGTTCAAACATTAAAAAAAAAATTATAATATTGCCCTTCAATCTTTCAACAGTTTATATCTAATGAACTTAGATTTAATTTGGCATGGTTTAAAAATCCATTTGCATGGTTCATAATTAGAAATGCAGGCATGGTTATTAAAATGAATGGCTAAAGCCAGCACTAGGTTCTGAAGTGAAACACTATTAATTGGTTCCACCTTAAGAATTAATTGATTGTCTTTGCAAGAGAGTAAGTTTAATCACCTCTTACATGAGAAAGAACACACACACACACACACACACACACACACACACACACACACACACACACACACACACACACACACACACACACACACACACACACACACACACACACACACACACACACACACACACACACACACACACACACACACTTACAATGTTATTACGGTGTGTATTTCTCTTCAATCAATCTGGAGCTATTTAATTTGTCTGTCTTTCAGCCCCCTAGAGAGAAACAACCTAGCTGCTATCAGAGTTTAGCTTTTGATTGTGTGTCAATATCTGAATTTAAAGCAGGATTATGTCCTACTGTCAGTAACAGCGGTAATGGTTTTACATGTGTTAAAGTTAACGCCAGCCCTTTAATGTGTACAGTTCTACTTTAGATAATCTCATGACAGAAGATGCATCTGTCATTCAACTTTTGACAGACCAGCTTTCCTGTGAATGATCACACACATTTACAGAGGGATTCATTCACTCAATACTGAGGGACTCCATGTTGTGCTACACATTCCTTTTGCTATGATTTGTTGTTTTCTGGGTATGAAGGAGAGACAAAAAAAATCCCACAGCTTGCCTTTATTTGTATAAATGTATGTAAATGTATTTTTTTCTGTGTCTGGATGTCTTTTAAGCATGCTGTACAAAGCAATCCTTTTCCTGGGTTGTGGCTATACTGTATGCACACACAGGCAGTCATCCGTGATCATTCTATTCCAGGTGTGTGTGCAGGCGTTTCTGTGTGTGTGTTTGTGAAAGAGTTGTGCTACCCAACTGCTCGCGTTCTATTTATTCTACAGAACATGTACACTGTACACCGCCTCTCCTGGTGTGACTGACAGCAAACACCCCCACAATGCTGTGAATTACATGCAGGTCTATTAGACACCAGATCACATGATGGGATTAATGGACTGGCGTCTTCAAAGCTGCTATTACAACTCCTGAGATGTGATACAGGCTCCCCCTGCGCTCTCTGCAGGAGTGTGTGGATCTTCCTCTGAGAATTACCTGACACCGCCGCGTCTCCCTGTCTCTGCTCTGGGAAACAAGTGCTCTGGCTCAGAGTGGAACAGCAACATCAGTCGGAGACGACCCCCCCACGCTGCGCAGAGCCAGCAAACCTTACATTAAGTCCCCTGTGTGAGCCGCCACCATGGTTACATGAGTTGACATCAGAGAAAGGGAGTTATGGTGGTAAGGGTGGTATGATTAGAGATAATGTGGATTAATGACGGGGAAATGCCATCATATTTGAATGGGGAGGAACGCTCAGACGTTATTTCTTGATGGCAGTCTGAGGTCTTATGTGATCACCCTGGAGTAATCTTAGGATTTTCAGAATTAAATGAGTGGGGATGTAGCTGTAGTGGCTGTAGTGGCTTGTTTGCCAGAACAAATGACAGGCCAAAAAGGGTACCTAAAAAGTGATTGTATGAATGTTATAAAGATAGTATTGTACATCGATGAAATCAAATAATAATTTGATGTTTCTAGGTACTGGTTTACAAACCACGTGCACAACTAAACTGTACCTATGAATGGTTATGATATAAGCTACATACAATATATAACTCTAGCAATAGCTTTTGCCTTACTACAAAAATACACCATGAGGTTGTGTGAGAAAAAAAGCATGCAACATAAAAAAGTGATTGCTTTCTGCACTTCGAGTTACCTTTTCTGGGGATGAACGTTGGGAAATTTGGACCTCCCAGTGCAAACATTAACGGTCTGAAATGCAGCTTTGGATGTAACAAAGGAAACAATACCAGGGAAGAGAGCCAAGAAGGCAGAGCTGGCACGCCTGTTCCTGGGACCATGGGAATTTGGCTCTCAGAAATAATGGGTTTGAACAGGATCCAGCAGCCAGCACCAATGCTACTGTAGCTGGAAAATGGCGCACAGAAAGCCAGGCTTCATCCGCAGAGATTTACAAGCAGGGAGGAGAAAAGGAAATATACAGTCACTCTTACCTCTCACAGTGTGGTGAGATGAGTAAACATTTCAGAGAGAAAGAAAGGAAGAGTCTTGTGTTTCCCAAACAACGTAGGTGTAGTCAATCAAAAAGGCTGCCCATATAATATACCGACTTTGAGCAACAAAAATAACAAACACATCATACCGTATGGAGAAACTAGTAGGATTACCACTTCGTCTCACTTGATGAAAACAGGACCCAACATATCCGAATACAGAAGGCTGCATGGATTTTTCAGACTGGAGTGTGTTTATTGTTTGAAGGTTCAGGTCAACTAATATCCCTCTGATTGTATGTGCATAATATTGGAAGTGCTAATGCTAGTGTCTCCACTCCAGCCTAATTAGGACAATAAAGGGTTATGGGCTAATGTATGACTGCCATGCCACAGCTAATGAATGCGTACTATACCTTGTTTCCTCCCTAGTGTCCTTGGACTGTCATCTCCAACCTTTTGATGTTGTATCTGATTATCCAGGCAGCGATTAATCATGATTAAGTAAGCACCAATACTTTGAGAGAGGGGGTGGACAGCAGGAAAGTTGCCCAGAACCAGGTCTTCATTTTGGCCAGCACTAGTTGGCCCACCCCCTCTTTCTCTCATCTGCCAACTGGACTCGTGCGTTGAGACAGGAAAGTAATACATTCATGGGATCATTTTTTAGTTCTGAAGAGAAACGTACTCTTTCCAAGCCTGGTGGTGCTTTGTGGTGATCATTTTACTTGAAGTCCATTGCATCTTTTTATGCAACAAACATCAACATTTTGACAAATCCATTTTTGCATGTTATGGAAATGAACTGAAATCCCACCACATCTCTCCTTCTCCTCCTTCAACAAATGTTGTCCTTCTTTGATATCACTTGATGGAATATAAATGGGTTTGAGCAGACCTAGGGTAACCACCTATTGCCCTTCATGCATTTCTAATGTAACCTGGTCTGCCTATGCTCACAGAGAGAGCCTTGGTTCATTACTCCAAGGTGCTGAGTCTTTTGCCAGAAGCCTGACTTTTCAGCGAATAGCATCGCCCTGGTGACCAGGGTCTGTGATACAGTATGCAGCACCTGAAATCCATAGCTGTTTGCCCAGGTGCCAAAATAATCAGGTTCAGCCCGCATGGCAGGCCATGAAAGAATATTAACTGTGGGAATAACCCAGCGTGACATACGTCGCCTGCGCACATGATCAAACGAGAGCTCGCTCCGAAAGGACTTTTCCAGGTAGGCCTACTGGCAGGGAAGTCTGTATGGCTGTCTCAATCATTATTACTTTGAAGTCAGAGGGGTCAGTGTTGTAGTGGGTTTGGACAGAGGTACAATGATTCTATTGTTTTTGCTTTCCCTCTCGTTCTGCTAATGTGTTTAGCATTCAAATATGGTAATGGTTTTCCCAGTGAAGAGGAATGGAAGCTGTTGTTGATACACGGTTAACGATGTACCAAAGGACGCAGAGCAGAGGTCCAAGGCATCTCTACTAACCAATAATGTAAATGTTTAGTAGTCCACTAGGAATACAGTAATAATACTTTCCCATTTACCACCAAACTGCCCCTTACTATGGAATGCATTTCCTTCTGCAAGCTTCCCTGTAGAAATATTCTATTTCAATGGTGTTCAACTATGTTATGGTTTTCCGGTCGGCATTTGTCTCTAAAATATAGCTTTACTTACAGGATCTAATGTGTCCTCTGCCATGTTTTCCTCCCACAATTTCCATCAATCTTTCCTTCAAAAACGAATATTTTTTCGCTTAAATTATAATATGTGATGTATGCTCAGGGTGCTCTGTAAAAAAAACAACTAATTACAACTGGGGACTTTATGGTAACTTGACATCTCACTCAAAACAAAACAGTCATGTGGAAAACTTCTTAACCACAAAGACCCAACTCCTGATAGTGTTTTATTGAAACATTTCAGAATGAATATGGAAACAGGAGAAATAAGGAAGCATGAAGATATGTATTCTAACCCCTTTGGACATATGCAAAAGTCTAGAAGATCACCATAATAATTGGCTGCAGTGTGTACTTCTCTCCAGTTCCAACACTGTCCTCCAGTTCAACGCAGGCTTTGAAATCTGGATTCAAAGCTAGTGGACTTCCTTGAATCACTGAAAACCCCCAGGACATGGCTTGGCCTTTGCAGAGGTGGAAGACAAATATGAGGCTCGGAAGATGAAGCACCTTGGCCTATCGTCTGTTCCTGGTAGGTGTTCACTCCTGATAAATATTTCATTTTGGTACAAAACAAATAACTTGACATACTGTAATTCATCCCTCTCTCTTCTGTGCGGAATGGCGGAGTGTCTGATTTACACGGGAGGAGAGGTGTTAAAGCGGAGAGGCATGTCACTGAGGTCAGTGTGCTGCTAATAGCTTAGCTTACTCCACAGTCAACTGCCTCGTACTAGGGTAGAACCAGTGATCCTTTGCTCACGCAACACACATGACCGCCCACCTTGACAACATTCCAACGGGTTGAGCCATCTCACATTGCAGCAATTAGAAGTGTCCAACCGCGACATGTGAACTTACGGTATGTTCTTAACTCCATTTCAAGCACCCCCTTTAAACTCGCTACACAGCAACCCCAGCCATCGAGCTGAGCCCAACCGCGCATCCGGGTCAAGGCACAGAATGTGACAGGTGTAGATTGCCTCTGCATTGTGTTTTGATCGGCTTACCTATAACCATGGTTGGTGTAGATATTTTATTCTCTGATAATGACAGGAAAAAACATCCATAAACAAATGCTCTGCTGTGTACGCCAACTCCTCTCTTCCACAAGGCTACATCAGACAGGGACAATAACAATAATGTTCTTTCACATAACAGTGCAAATGCAATGTACAGTACAGTGACCCTTTTGGCTATGTGCCATCAAACAAAGTTAACTTCCCACAAACACAGGTGGGAAAAAGGGTACCTAAATATGGTTCCCAATCAGAGACAACGATAGACAGCTGTCCCTGATTGAGAACCATACCCTTTTGGTTTGGGGGCGGCAGGGTAGCCTAGTGGTTAGAGCGTTGGATCAGTAACCGGAAGGTTGCAAGTTCAAACCCTCGAGCTGACAAGGTACAAATCTGTCGCTCTGCCCCTGAACAGGCAGTTAACCCACTGTTCCTAGGCCGTCATTGATAATAAGAATTTGTTCTTAACTGACTTACTGGTTAAATAAAGGTAAAATAACACACACACACAAAAAAAAAAATACCCAGCCAAAACACAGAAATAGAAAATCATAGAAAAACAAAACATAGAATACCCACCCCAACTCACGCCCTGACCAAACCAAAATAGAGACATAAAAAGGATCTCTAAGGTCAGGGCGTGACAATGACAGCCGGGCATTACGTACAGCACAGTAGGTGAAGTACACTTTCAAACTGCGAGCAGTAATATATAGTCAAAATATCTTATTTAAAACACAACATATCTGATAATAACAGGGAAAACGTCCATAAAACAAATGCTGTCCTGACCTTATACGCCAGTTCCTCTGCAAAGTGCAAATTAACAACAAAAGGGCTCAATGCTAGCCCAATGATGACATGTACAATAAAATGTACAGTAGCTAGCATGTAAAGTAGGAATACATTACAAAAGAAAAAGTTAATAAATGACTGAATCGTGGTAGACCATTATAGTACACGGTCAGTGACAATATAAACTCATACTGTGTTTTAACATATAGGGTTGATTTTCAAAGGATGAATTACAGAATCATACCTCTTCCACAAGGGTACAGTCGACAGGGAAGAGGTAAGGAGGGCAGGAGATGTTTATTAGGGGGAATACAGGAAGGGAAGGAAGTGTGCAGCATTAATAAGAGCACTCACAACAACAAAATTAATGCACAGCAAAATTTGGCATGGAACTACTCGATTTTGTGTAATTATGCAACATGAAATTCAACACTTGTAACATGAGCTAGACTCACCAGCTAGCAGGTACAACCAGTGAGGCTGACACTGTACTATGGGGAGCTACGGGGAAAGACATGTTCTTGAATTCTTCTTTAGTTTTGTTTACAGCGATGAGGGACTTCTAAAGCACCACACAATAACAAACACTGACAGTTGGCTTATTGACTGTCTATGAGCATATTGAAAGTCACAGGACATAGTCCATAAGGAGTCTATGACCCCCTCCTAAAATGTTTTCTTATTTTTCGCATTTGCAGTATAGGGCCAAAGTTATGTTTAAAGTGGCACTCCAGTCTCCATTCACATAATTTAACAGCTAATTTATTTAGCAAAAGGCACATCTCAATAGGTGGTCCAGGTAAGTCATGACAACATCACACAAGGGGTTTGGGTTCCTCTTTTATTCTCTATTGCTCCTCTATTGTTCCTCCAGCAAGAGAGAGGCCAATGACATCACATATTCCCATCAGATCAACTCCTCAAATGTCCTACTACATGAAGTTTGCAGTTGTGTCTAAAAAAAAGCTATTTTGCTATAAACATGTTTTTTTACCCTTTGTGTGTGTTCTTTACTGTATTAATACTTGGGATATCACTTTTCAACAGTAAGAGTTCCAAAATTGCTGGAGGACGTCTTTACGTGCCATTCTTGACTGACAGTAAGGAGTGTTAAGTGCAGCTACTGGAGCCACTTAGGTTTAGTTGCTTGTCCATTAGAAGATAGCAGTGGATAATTTGTCTGACCTAGCCACAGTTAAATATAGAGTCATAAAAGGACACGTTAATCCAGCCACCTCAAACGTTAACACTACTCTGCCAGTACATTATCTAGTTAACTATTTTCTCATTTCTTTCTCCATGAGCGCTCGAGGCAGTCTCTGCTTTGTTGCATTTGTCAATCACTGTAATTTGGGCTTCGTTTCCAAAAATAATTATCAGGTGAGTGGCAGCCCTTTGCCTGGAGTGCCAACTTGGAAGCGGCGTGCCCAAGAGTATTAATTATGCCGCTCAAAATATGAAGTCTTTTAATAGAGGGGCTGACGTGACATCATTGTTTAGAGTCTTTCTTCCCCTACAAACATGACAATCATGGCTGTCCCTCTGGTCATCAGCAAAGACGAGGAGGAATTGTCAGAGGAAGTTATTAACAAGCTGTGTACCATGTGATAAAGTCAGTCAGACTCTCACTGGTACCGTGTCTGCTGATTTTCATAGAGGAGAAGTGCAGAGAGCTGTGTAAGTCAACAACTTCAAGACAGTAGCGAAAGGGAGAAAGGGAAAAATGGAGAAAGGGAGAAAAAGGGGTGGAGGGGGGGGAGACAGAGAGAGAGAGAGAGAGAGAGAGAGAGAGAGAGAGAGAGAGAGAGAGAGAGAGAGAGAGAGAGAGAGAGTGAAAGCATCAGAAAGAGAGGATGAAAAACCTAGAGCCAAAGTACGTACATCAAGAAAAATAAATACTTTCAAAAGGGGAAAAAAATACATGTTTCAACGTTCTGTATATGTTTAGTGTTGCCCACAAAGAACAGCGAAGCACAACACCATCCCTACCACTCAGGCTTCTCATACTATACTCTATAGGCCGAGCTGTGGTTCACAAGCAACTGTGGTTGCTCCTGTAAAACCCTAAGAGGGAGAGACAGCTTCCAGGGCTCATTAGCATCCTGTAGCGGCTAAAGCTGCCTTCCTATTACCGTGTGAAGAGCTGAAATTCAGTTGGAGATGAGCACAGCCCAGGGGGCTTAGGGTTGCCAGTTTAATTAGAGCCTGATAATTTCAATAATGAGTGACAATTCATTGGGGCTTTTTAGGTTGGCCCACTGTTGGAGTGCAAATCGATAATCCTCTGTTTCAGTCCCCACACTTTCACGACCAGATAAAGGGCAGGCTGGTGTGTGTGTGTGTGTGTGTGTGTGTGTGTGTGTGTGTGTGTGTGTGTGTGTGTGTGTGTGTGTGTGTGTGTGTGTGTGTGTGTGTGTGTGTGTGTGTGTGTGTGTGTGTGTGTGTGTGTGTGTGTGTGCGTGCGTGCGTGCGTGCGTGCGTGCGTGCGTGCGTGCGTGTGTGTGTGTGTGTGTGCGTGCATGTGTGTGTTTGCATGCGTGCGTGCATTTGCCTGTGTGCATATGTGTGTGTCCATGTGTGAGGGGGAAGGGGATTCTATCCTCTTTACACAAATTAAATGAAAAGAATCAACTCGGAGAATGTCCCTTTGAAACCCAAGGCAACAAGGCAAGCCTCTGTGGTATGTGTTGATGGTTTTGGATGAGCAGGTGGGTCCTTAGTAGCTATTGAGGGGGTTCAGAGGAAAAACAATTTGCCTGGAGTGATATGGGTAAGTGAGTGGAGGGTGAGGGGCGTACACTGGCTGTCCGTCAGATCCTCCTCCTCAACAACAAGCAGAAACACATGCAGTAAATTTTGATCAAGGTGTTATAAGTCGACACGTTGACTTCATAAGGAGCGTTAATGACAATCTTGAGACCAGTTATTGGAAGTTGCATCTATTAACCTGTTTTTTTTTTGTGGAAATACTTCATTCAAATACCCACTTATTCTCCTCGATACCGGAAGCCAAATGTAGAGGTCGACCCTAAATGAAATTTTAACAGAATGATGATGACTGAAAAATATCTACACTAAATATGAATGGGTTGAATAAACAGTCAAAAAAGGAAAAGACAAAATAACATTCTTGTTTATTTTATATATTTTTTTCTAATTTAATACAAACCTCCTTCTGGTATAGTGACATGGCCTAAGGCGTCACATTTCACATCATTTCAGAATTCCTCTGGATTATTCCCTTGAGCTTCACAGCCTACTGGAAGAGATCTTTAACAGGAATGTAAAGGATAGGTGATAAGGTTAAAACACACACTTGTCATCTCCATTGGCATAACTACTGTATATGACATCGCATGCTGCATTCTTAGATATGAAGAGTTGATTTAAGGTGAGAAGGGTTTAAGTATTAAAATGTTCATTAGCATATAGCACCACACATGTACTATATGTCACACATTTATCACACAATTACTGGTACTGGAACTATGCATTTACCTCGCAATTGATTTATTCAATATTGAAAACATGCTAAAAGTGTATTCATCCTTTCCTGACCTGAGTGGATGAGCTCCATACAGCACTATAGTGTAGTGAGACAGGGGCAGACTAGGATAAGAATATTAACGTGCACACCGTCAATGAATGTGAGTTTTTGTGACCTCAGCTCAGGTTATCAGACAACTGGGCTGGCCCATCTTGGGATGGAGGCTGGCTGTTGCCCAGTGATCAGGCGAAGGATCATTATACACTGAACAAAAATATAAATGCAACATGTAAAGTGTTGGTCCCATGTTTCATGAGCTGAAATAAAAGATCCCAGGCATTTTCCAAATGCACAAAAAGCTTATTTCAGAAATATTTTGTGCACAAATTTGTTTACATCTCTGTTAGTGAGCATTTCTCGTTTGCCAGGATAATACATCCAACTGACAGGTGTGGCATATCAAGAAGCTGATTAAACAGCATGATCATTACACATGTGCACCTTGTGCTGGGGACAAAAAAGGCGCTTTAAAATGTGAAGTTTTGTCACACAACCCAATGCCACAGATGTTTTGAGGGAGCGTGCAATTGGCATGCTGACTGCAGGAATGTTGACCAGAGCTGGAGCCAGAGAAATGAATGAATGAGACCAGCTACCAGGACAGCTGATAAAACTGAATAATTTCTTCACAAACTGTCAGAAACCATCTCAGGGAAGTTCATCTGTATGCTCGTCGTCCTCACGAGGGTCTTGACCAGACTCCAGTTCGGCGTCGTAACCGACTTCACTGAGCAAATACTCACCTTCGATGGCCACTGCAGTGAAGCCGCTCAACGTTTGCTTTACATTCAGTCTTCTAACAGACTCCCATCCAGAGCGAACCACAGAAGCAACCAGGGTTAACGCCCTGCTCAAGAGCACGTCGACAGATCTCCCACAAGGTCAAAAATGGTAAACCGAACCGACTAACTATCAGCCACCGGCCCAAGCTCCCAACCGCCAGGCTACCAGCCCTCCAAGATCCCCCACAGTTCCCCAAGAGCTGCCCATCAACGATCTGAGACCCCCCCCCCCCCCACAGTCTCCCTCAGTAAAAAATAAATAAATAAAAATAATAATAAAATAATTCCACCAAATGTGGTACGGATCTGCTATTTTTTTCACACTTTAGAACTGGAACCCCAATCAGAAGCTAGCTCACCAACTAACTAGCTACTTGCTAGTGGTCAGGTAGCCACTGCTAGCGGTCATCACCGTTAACTCGGACATAAGCCAGCCTCAGCCCGGTCAATTCCTGCCAGACTGCAAGGTGCGATATCAACCCAGAGTATATCGGACTGCTTTTTCTCTACCACATCTCCACATCTCCGGATTCCTACCACAAGCTCTGAGTCTTTACACATCTTTACACACACATCTAGCTAGCTGCTATCCGAGTGGCTACTCCTGGCTAACGTCTCTGTCCCGAAGCAAGCAACAGTTAGCCTGGAGCTAGCCTCGAGCAAGGCCCATCTCCCGGCTAGCTGAAGATGTCCATCAGCCAATTCTTGGGCTACAATACCAATTTTGCCAATTGGCCTGGACCATTTTCCTGCCGACACGCAGCCCCGCCGATCCATCACGACTGCTCTGCCAACGTAACCGTTCGAGGGGGTCCCAAAAGGCTCTTCCGTCACGATGTTCCCAGAAGGCACTTCTGTTAGCCTGCTATGCCCGGCCCGCTAGCAGTCTGAATTGCCATGTCTCCAGCTCGCCAAGCTACTCACTGGACCCTATGATCACTTGGCTTTGCATGCCTCTCCCTAATGTCAATCGGCCTTGTCCATTGCTGTTTTGGTTAGTGATTATTGTCTGTTTCACTGTAGAGCCTCCAGCCCTGCTCAATATGCCTTAGATAGCCATTTTGTTCCACCCCCCACACATGCGGTGACCTCACCTGGCTTAAATGGTGCCTCTCGAGACAAAACCTCTCTCATTGTCACTCAATGCCTAGGTTTACCTCCACTGTATTCACATTCTACCATACCCTTGTCTGTATATTCTTCCTCGCCCATAACTTTGCTCCTTTTACTCTCTGTTCCAAACGCACAAGACGACCAGTTCTTATAGCCTTCAGCGGTACCCTTGTCCTACTCCTCCTCTGTTCCTCTGGGGATGTAGAGGTTAACCCATGCCCTGCAGCGCCTAGCTCCACTCCCATTCCCCAGGGACTCTCATTTGTTGACTTCTGTAACCATAAAAGCATTGGTTAACATTAGAAGCCTCCTCCCTAAGTTTGTTTTATTCACTGCTATAGTGTAACGGATGTGAAACGGCTAGCTTAGCGGTGTGCGCTAAATAGCGTTTCAATTGGTTACGTCATTTGCTCTGAGACCTTGAAGTAGTAGTTCCCCTTGCTCTGCAAGAGGCCGCGGCTTTTGTGGAGCGATGGGTAACGATGCTTCGTGGGTGACTGTTGTTGATGTGTGCAGAAGGTCCCTGGTTCGCGCCCGGGTATGGGCGAGGGGACGGTTTAAAAATTATACTGTTACATTGATGCTGTTGACCCGGATTACTGGTTGCTGCGGAAAAAGGAGGAAGGTCAAAAGGGGGTGAGTGTAACGGATGTGAAACGGCTAGCTTAGCGGTGTGCGCTAAATAGCGTACAATAGCACACTCCACCAACCCAGATGTCCTAGCCGTGTCTGAATCCTGGCTTAGGAAGGCCACCAAAAATCCAGAAATTTCAATTTTACAACAAGAACTGACAAAGGGGGCAGAGTTGCAGTCTACTCCAGAGAGTTCTGTCATACTATCAAGGTCTTTGCCCAAACAATTCGAGATTCTACTTTTAAAAATCTACCTTTCCAGAAACAGTTGTTATAGACCCTCTTCAGCCCCAGCTGTGCCCTGGACACCATATGTGAATTGATTGCCCCCCCCCATCTATCTTCAGAGTTCGTACTGTTTGGTGACCTAAACTGGGACTTGTTTAACACCCCGGCAGTCCTACAATCTAAGATAATATAGGTGCCCTCAATCTCACACAATCTACCACACTCAATCTACCAGGTATAACCTTATATCTGTAACCATGGGCACCCTCTTAGATATCATCCTGACCAACTTGCCCTCTAAATACACCTCTGCTGTCTTCAACCAGGATCTCAGCGATCTCATTGCCTGCATGCATAATGGATCCGTGGTCAAACGACCACCCCTCATCACTGTCAAACACTTCCTAAAACACCTAGAATATGTGGACAACTACAAATACAGTTGAAGTCAGACGTTTACATACACCGTAGCCAAATATATTTAAACTTGGTTTTTCACAATTCCTGACATTTAACATTCACCACACATCACTGTCAAACGCTCCCTAAAACACTTCATCGTGCAGGCCTCTCTAATCGACCTGGCCCGGGTATCCTGGAAGGATACTGACCTCATCCCGCCAGTAGAGGATGCCTGGTTGCTCTTCAAAAGTGTTTTCTTTTCTATTTTAAATAAGCATGCCCCATTCAAAAAATGTATAACCAGCACAAAAGCATCCTGTTGCGTTCTGCATTAGCATCGAATAGCCCCCACAATATGCAACTTTTCAGGGAAGTCAGGAACCAATATACTCAGTCAGTTAGGAAAGCTAAGACTGGCTTTTTCAAACAGAAATTAGCTTCCTGTAGCACTAATTCCCAAGAGTTTTGGGACGCTGTAAAGTCCATGGAGAATAAGAGCACCTCCTCCCAGCTGCCCACTGCACTGAGGATAGGAAACACTGTCACCACCAATAAATCTATGATAATCAATCATTTCAATAAGCATTTGTCTTTACGGCTGGCCATGCTTTCCACCTGGCTGCCCCGGCCAACATCTCAGCACCCCCTACAGTAACTTGCCCCCACCCCCACCCCCACCCCTGTTGCAACCCCTGTTACTAGCCTATCCAACCTCTCTTTTGTATCCTCTGAGATCCCCAAAGATTGGAAAGCTGCCTCGATAATCCTTCTCTTCAAATGGGGAGACACTCTAGACCCAAACTGTTTTAGACCTACATCCATCCTGCCCTGCCTTTCTAAAATCTTTGAAAGCCAAGTTAATCAACAGATCACCGACAATTTCGAACCCCACCGTACCTTCTCCACTATGCAATCTGGTTTCCAAGCTGGTCATGGGTACCTCAGTCACGCTCAAGGTCATAAACAATATCATAACCAGCATCAATAAAATACAATAATGTGCAGCTGTCTTCATTGACCTGCCCAAGACTTTAGTCTCTGTCAATCAGAGCATTCTTATTGGCAGATTCAATAACCTTGGCTTCTCAAATGGCTGCCTCGCCTGATTCACCAACTACTTCTCAGATAGAGTTCAGTGTGTCAAATCGGAGGGCCTGTTGTCCGGACCTCTGGAAGTTTCTATGGGGGTGCCACAGGGCTAAATTATTGGACTGACTCTTTTCTCTGTATATATCAATGATGTCCCTCTTGCTGCTGGTGATTCTCTGATCCACCTCTACGCAGATGCCACCATTCTGTATACATCTGGCCCTTCTTTGGACACTGTGCTAACAAACCTGCAAACAAACTTCAATGCCATACAATACTCCTTCCGAGGCCCCCAGCTGCTTTTAAATGCAAGTAAAACTAAGTGCATGCTCTTCAACCGATTGCTGCCCGCACCCTCCCGCCTGACTCGTATCACTACTCTGGATGGTTCTGACTTAAAATATGTGGACAACTACAAATACCTAGGTGTCTGGTTAGACTGTAAACTCTCCTTCCAGACTCACATTAATCATCTCCAATTCAAAGTTAAATCTAGAATCGGCTACCTATTTTGCACAAAGCCTCCTTCATTTATGCAGCCACACATACCCACCCACCCACCCCTAAAACTGACTATCCTGCAGATCCTTCACTTTGGCGATGTCATTTACAAAATAGCCTCCAACACTCTACTCAGCAAATTGGATGTAGTCTATCACAGTGCCATCCGTTTTGTCACCAAAGCCCCATATACTACCCACCACTGCGACCTGTATGCTCTCGTTGGGTGGCCTCACTACATATTCGTCGCCAAACCCACTGGCTCCAGGTCATCTACAAGTCTATGCTAGGTAAAGCCCCGCCTTATCTCAGCTCACTGGTCACCATAGCAACACCGACCCGCAGCAAGCTCTCCAGCAGGTATATTTCACTGGCCATCCCCAAAGCCAACACTCCCTTTGGCCGCCTTTTATTCCAGTTCTCTTCTGCCAATGACTGGAACGAATAAGTATCAGCTGTCAGAGCAGCTTACCGATCACTGTACCTGTACACAGCCAATCTGTAAATAACACACCCAACTACCTCATCTCCATATTGTTACTTATCCTCTTGCTCTTTTTCACATCAGTTTTTCTACTTGCACATCATCATCTGCACATCTATCACTCCAGTGTTAATGCTAAATTGTAATTATTTTGCCTCCATGGCCTATTTATTGCCTTACCTCCCTACTCTTCTACATTTGCACACACTGTACATAGATTTTTCTATTGTGTTATTGACTGAACGTTTGTTTATGTTTAACTCTGTGTTGTTGTTTTTGTCGCACTTGTAACACACTTCTATGCGTAGTGGATGCGGCATAGTGAGTTCTGCGCCTGCCCATTACGCTCGGGGTGATAACCCGAGGTCAGGCTAACCGAGACCCCCAGACGCTCCATAAACGCCCTCCACACTCGGGACATGAACTGGATAAGCAGGTGAATCGATAAGGAAGAGACTAATCCGCTCCCTATGATCCCCCTGCGTTACCATGTCCAGTGGAACCGTGGCCTCCCTGACCAGCCCTGACCCTAATGGTCGGCTTTCTAAGGAGTGCACGGGGAAGGGAGGAATCCATCGGCACCAGCGGAATCCCCAGCTTACGGGCGAGTCCGCGATCCATAAAGTTCCCAGCTGCACATGAATCGACTAGCGCCTTATGCTGGAGAGAGGGAGAAAACTCAGAAAAATAAATTAATACAAACATGTGACCAATCAGGGAGGGCTGGGTGAGTTTGGTGCTGACTCACCTGGGGTGACCGAGAAGTGTTCTGCCTGCCCTCTCGAGCTCCTCCAGCACCAGTCGGAAGTGTGTCCTCCCCGACCACAGCTGGTGCAGGAGGAGCCTCCTCCTCCGGTACCCCTCGATGCGGCCCCCCCTACCTCCATAGGTATGGGAGTGGGAAGGCCAGAAGGTTTAACTGACAGGACCCTTTCTGAACGCCCGCGGGCAGCTAGCAGATTGTCCAGCCGGATCGACATGTTTATGAGTTCATTGAGGGAGAGAGTGGCGTCCCAACAAGCTAGCTCACTGCGGACGTCCTCCCGGAGGCTGCACCGGTAGTGGTCCATCAGGGCCATGTCATTCCACCCAGCCCCAGCGCCAAGGTCCGGAAGTCCAGTATGAATTCCTGCCCGCTCCTTGTCTCCCGTCTAAGGTGGAACAGCCGTGAACTCTGGGTAGTGGTCCCTAGCCGAGTCTGGGCCATTCCAAACTGCGTTGGCCCACTCCAGGGCTCGGCCCGTCAGGCAGGAGACGAGGACACTCACACTCTCTTCGCCCGAGGGAGTCTGACTCACTGTAGCCAGGTACAGCTCGAGCTGAAGCAAAAATCCCTAGCACCCAGCCGCTGCTCCATCTCCCATCGGTCCATTCTCTCCATCATTTGGTCTATCGCCGACCCAATCCAATGGAGGATGGCCGTATGATTGAGGACGTGCTCCTGCCTGACTCCATGAAAGGTGCGGGCTTCTGTAACGCACTTCTATGCGTAGTGGGTGCGGAGTCAGGCACAGGAAGCAGAGGGTAAAGGACAATGTTTTATTCCGGCGCAGGGCAATGGTCACGTCAAAACACTAGGCTCAATAACAAGATCAAAACCAGGACCCAACCAGCCCGGAGAAAAAAACCCAAGAAAAAACGCACAACCACAAACATGAAAAGAGGAAAATAAGCCCGCACAAAGAGCAGGCCGGCATTACCGGATTAAATAGCCCAACTAAAACCTAAACAAGAAACAGGTGTAACCAATAAGACAAAAGCAACAGAAAAGGGAAAAGGGATCGGTGGCAGATAGTGACGACCGCCGAGCACCGCCCGAACAGGGAGAGGAGCCACCTTCGGTGGGAGTCGTGACAGCACTGCTTTGCTTTATCTTGGCCAGGTCGCAGTTGTAAATGAGAACTTCTCAACTAGCCTACCCGATTAAATAAAGGTGAAATCATTATTGACTTTTTTTTTTAAATTAACAAAAGAGAAAAAAAGAATAAGAAACCAACATTGCAAAAAACAAAAGACATTAAGGACAACAAAAATCATTACAGCAAGGCCAACTGAATATGTTTGTGCATGTATGGCACTATTTACATGTGTGTGTGTCCATGTATGTGCACGTGTGTGCGTTTGAATGAGAGTGTGTGTATATGCATGTGTACAAACACCTGCGCGACATCACCCTCAGGCAAACAGGCATTAGCCGTAACAACGTTGCCCCACAGTGCCCATCAAATCCACTCCCACTTATCTCCAATTCCACATCCCAACCCTCAGCTTCCCTCAGCCCATCCCACCCATCTCTACTGGCCACCCTCTTTCGATTTCTACGCACAATATCTTTCATTTTTTATTCAAATATTTTTTGGTGTGAATTTCGACCAGCCCACCAGCAGTAGCGTAGACATGCTGGTCCTTCAGAAGTCAACCTTAGAGTGTGAGTCAGTCCTGGTATGAGTCAGTTACTGTATTATTCCCACCTGGGACATCATTTGGAAATTCACAAGACTAAGACTACACCACCCCTTATTACTTTAGCCCCACCATCACCCCAACCTCAGTCTCCCTACATTGCAGAGGTAAGAAAGAAGGCATCACGCTAAAACAGAGAAGATCAAGAGATTATTGATATCCCGTCCATGACATACAGTTCATGGCCCCTTTCGTGCTTTTTCGGTGTCAGTCTTTTTAAAATATTCATGATGGGGTTGCCTTATGGGTGTACAGCTGAATTTCTAATAGGGCAGTCAGTAGATAAACAATATGGCCATAAGCAGGACCATCACAGTGGTCAGCTCAAACAGAGATATCCTGATTTGGCCTGAGGGCTAATTAGCAGTAAGCATGCCCTGTTTGCAGGGGTTTCACCTGTGGGCCAAAGGATCGCTGAATTCACCTTAAATCACAGCATCCTGCCTTTGAAGCTACAAGAACTCCCTGTCTATAGCGTAATGACTGGGAGGTGAAGCACTTCTACTGTGTAACATGATAATCATCAATTAAAGTAGGGGAAATGGCAAGACGAGCGGATTTTAGCTCATTAAAACAATCCCACAAGAAAATGAAATATCTCTAGGTTTTTTTTCCCATTCCTCACTCTCTCCTGTCAATGTCTCCCATCGTTAGTTTTGTTTTTAAAGGTGAGCGGACATTTTGGGATTTCATTATGAAGCCGGGAAACAGACATACAGTACTAATGTAATGTGGCTAACATATGAATGACATTTGTTGTAAGAGGAGATTGGCTTGTCATGGTTTTTTGTCACACTCATTACTTGTCGATATCATTCAATTATGCCAACTGTCATGTTACTGCACAGTGTGGCAGCCGCTAAGGTCTGTCATTAATTCCTTAATGATCCCGGCAGATAAGTATCCGAATCTGACTCCATGGACACTAGCTGAAGATCTAATGGATGGAAATCTGAATCTGCTAATCCACAGATCATCATACTAATATAAACCAATCAGATTGTAGTGAGTGACCCACATATTTACAGTATTTGGCAAAATTGGTTAGAGTACAATGTTTCTCCTTCTACAGTGCACAAAACAGTTAACCGAGACCTGCTAACACAATCAGTATAGCCCAGTATAGTCCAATCATTATGTCTCGATGATGCCAGCATTACCAAATCGTTAACGTGGATCCAGGTAATTTGTTAGCATGCTGAGGCGGCTGCTATAAGGACATATAGCTCATCGCTACACTGGATATCCAGACATGAAAAAGAATTTCAGATTTCCCAGACTTCTTTGATGATGCGCTTCTTTTGAGAGAGGGTTTCTTTTGAGCATATCCAAATGTTTCTTTTTCCATCTGATATATGGACCAACTCAACATAATCTAATATAATGTACCAAGGATAATCTTCTGATACACAACAAAAGTTGTTGGTAAATTCACCATATAAATTGGTGATAAAAGAGTTTTCAAGGTGTTACTCAACTGTCTTACTGTATGATTCCTCTGCAATGCAGTATACAATAAACATGATGCTGACAACATAGCCAATATAACAGATCTAAAACTCTAATATGTGATTAGGCAATGCTAGAGCTCAATCTATCATGTTATGTCAACCTGACATTTGATCATATCTGTGTGGAAGGATTTCGGACTTCAGTCCTGAGGGTCATCAGTAATTATCCTATACTGTATATGGGGATGGGAAAGTGTGTCAGTTTCAAACACACACACACACACACACACACACACACACACACACACACACACACACACACACACACACACACACACACACACACACACACACACACACACACACACACACACACACACACACACACACATTCCTGAGAGATTTACCAACCAAAGACTGGTCCTTTAGTATGGAGATTATGGTTATTTACTTATTTTTTTAATGAAAAACCTTTCCCTAATTTGCTCATTAATGAGATGCAAATATATGTCTGGTGTGGCCCAAACTTTGAAAAAGATGTGCCCGTTGAGAAAGATGTGCCCGTTGAGAAAGATGTGCCCGTTGAGAAAGATGTGCCCGTTGAGAAAGATGTGCCCGTTGAGAAAGATGTGCCCGTTGAGAAAGATGTGCCCGTTGAGAAAGATGTGCCCGTTGAGAAAGATGTGCCCGTTGAGAAAGCTCTAAATGTAAACATTTGAAAAGGAATTAGTAAAGGGACCTTTTCATTCTTGTTCTGTAAAAAATTATATATATTCATATTTATTTATTACAATGCTGGCTGTCTATCAATTTGCCCGGACTAACAGAAATTAAAAGTGACAGCAATCTCATCAAGAATGAATGCCATTGTCTTCTACATAGAGCATTAATGATGGGGGAATTCCGGGAATGAAATACATACTTTGGCAATCTGAGTGAAACGTTGAGGACACCTATAAATCCTTGAGTAACAAAGACAATATATATTTTTCTTAATATCTTTTCAGTGATAGACATAAACACTTAAATGGGTATCGTTGTTCCAAAACTTACTTTCCAAGATCCATATTTTCCAAATATAAGGACCAATTACATACTGATAGATAAGTAGCAACATTAGTTGCTTTAATTGCAGTATTTCCTTGTGTAACTGATTGCAGTTTAAGATCCAAAAGACATTCATATTTTCTAGTATTACTCATTACAGTGTAGTTGTGATCTGAGAATGCTGCTGCTAAATGGTCAGGTTCCCATGTGAGCCAAATAAATGAAATATTAGTTTATTACATATTTAAATCTCTCTCCCCAGGCAGTTTTTCCCTCTCTTTCTGGGTTTTTGCATTATAATGTTCACCAAACAGTTTCCCAGCTAATGGCTTGCAACAACGTGGTCCTGCTTTTCCCCTTGATTTTGGTCTACATTTTCATAACAAATTACCCTGGTACTCTGAGGGGAGGGAGAATACTCAGACTTCCTGAAGAGGCAAGAGGGAAAAAATCTGTCTTTAAAGGGATACTTCAGGAATTTGGCAGATGAACTCATGGATACCAGTATGAAGGAAGTTAGAGGTAGTTTCATGAGCCAATGATAACTAGCGTTAGTGTAATGACTGGAAGTCTATGGTATCTACTAGCATGCTAGCAGATACTATAGACTTCTAGTCATTGCGCTATTGCTAGTTAGCAATTGCGTTAACGTTAGTTAGCAATTTCCTTCAAACTGCACGCGGAGACAAAAATGTGTCCACAAGTTCATTTGACTCAGGGGAAGTAGATAAAGAGCTTCATTGCCAAAATCCCGAAGTATCCCTTTAAGCGGTACAAAGTCGAGCATTGCTGATGGAACATTTTCACAGTGTGTGTCCGTTAAACATTGAGTAGACAATCAACTGCGGAAAAGTAATTTTTGTCCTGAGCCCTGAAAAAAAGTGAAAATCAATATTTTGCTAATCAGTATTAGGAGGTTAATTCATAATATTTGTTTTTCTTGTGTGAAACAGTCTGATTCCAGTGATGAAATAACAATGGAACATCAAGTTCAAGGCCACCTTTTTCATCTCAGATCTTTCCAAACTAACAATGCAAGAATCATCCTTTTAGACGCCAATACAGGAAAACAGAGGCCCCAAAAAGAGAGACATGATCTTTGACGGGCTCTGAATAATCATTAGGGCCCCCCCCATTCTCGTCATCTCAGGTGTGTGATTAAAATCAATTACATCACTCCTCCTGGTGTCAACCGAAAAAGTCTCCTGACAAATGAAACGGTGCTTTAGGAGGAGGAGGATGTTTCTACTAGTCCCTGGTCCTGTCGGCGCTTCGCTCATATTCACAAATGAGATTAAGATTAGGCTGCTCAGGGATTTCAAAGGGCTGTTTTCCATAAGAGCATGGAATACCCTAAGAGGCAGTGTAGGCTACATTAAGTCGACTTGAAAGTGTCTGCTGGAGTGATCAGCCATCGGCCCACAGCAAGGGGAACAGCATGGCTGAGAAAAAATAAAATGCTATTTACCTGTTCCTGTTAGGCATACATTAGAATATTTATTTATGTGATATTTTGAAGATACATATTAAATTGAATACACTGTACCATGAGTTTGTTTGACAATATACATTCTATGTTTATGTCTGCTGAGTCAGACAATCTACTGCTATTGTGTCTGCCTTTTCAATTTCATCAAGACAATGATGGAATATACAAATATCAATTAGATGAAAAATTGTTTCTTTGGTAGATACGGCACCACTTTCTATATTTAATCTACAAGAGTGTAATTTATGTATCTCTCTCTCTCTCTCTCTCTCTCTCTCTCTCTCTCAGACCTGTGTTGATCAGATGGGAGGCGAGAAATGAGGACTCCCCTTGCACCGGCCTCTTTATGATGAGGAGCAGACAAGTGAGATCTGCTGATCCCATCTCCAGTGGGCCTCTGTAGCCCTCCTCTGTAGCCCTCCTCTGTAGCCCCCTCTGCAACATTACGCAAGGCGCTAAATCAAAGTGTGGAGTCAGCCCGCTGTGTGTTTATTGTCCCCCTGCTCTTGTCACCAACGACCAGGGGCGGGCTGCCACGTGTCCTTGGCCTATCCCCTGGTGTCCTATCACTCCTTTATCTGTCCACAGGGCATGGCCCCTTTACCAAACACAACCACACATGCATGCTCAAGGAGGAGAGGTTTCTTCATCTCAACACTCAGGGAGGAAATGAGACGTTCCAAATATTCCTCCCCAGCACATATCTCTCTGTTTAAGACAATCATATTCAAACAGCTTAATCATCTGGCACATATTTATGGATGGGCAGTATGTGCTTTTATACAGTCTACTATTCATACAAAAATTGAAGTTCCAAGCGCAGATCTCAAATCAGAATTTAGCTTGTAAAGTGCTGTATAACACATCTGAAATGCCATAGGGAAGAGAACAAATCCAAAACTTACAGCATACCTACAGTATATAGGACACTGACCTGCATTTCATTTTGAAGTTAAAAAAACATTATAAAATACTTTTTAAACTCTGGGGTTCTACGGGGAAAACAATCAAAGACAGAATGTTTTTTCTCAGTGATGCAACACAGCACAAAGAAAGAGCATCTATGCCAAGGGATTTCAGTTATTCTCGAAAAGTGTGTAACCAATATTCCCAGGACTTTTGTGAAACGAGGGATCAAATTGAGCAGTAAAGTACATTTGATATTTTTTTGCCTGTCTTTGCTTAATGAGGAGGATAATCCCTTAAAGGGCAACTTTATGAATTATTTCATTTTTTTTGGTTAACTGACTAAGTCAGATTTAGCTGAAGATATCTACTTAAAACGTAAAAAAGATCTCATTTAGATAATATCCATAATGTTATTCCTCAATCTTGGTCAGCAAATTAAGTCATTTTTGACATGATGATACAAGTAGAACACTAGAATCAGGCAAAACTGTTTGAATGATACATTTCTGGAAAGAACTGATTTACAATAGCATGGCCTCAGTTGGGATGACAATATTCTTCCATTTTTAATAAGGCCTTATTTCCCATGGGGCACCAGGGCTTTGGGGGTCAGGAGTGTAGCAGAGGCCACAGCTTGTTCACCACAATTTAGACCCACTAATTGCTTGAGGTTCTGTGTGTTACTCTGTCAATTTGTCATAGTGGGGAAGGTCCTGACTGTCCCATTCTCAAAACAAAAGGAAGGCGTGCATTACCATAGTTACTTCGTTATGTAGCATTGTTAGCGCCATCCAATGTATTCGCTAGTATGTGGAAATTGATAAACAAATGTAGGATCTTAATGAGACCTGTATTGTCACAGAAGAATAACCCTGCCACAACAGGATTTTTATATTTAGTCCAATATGTTGCTTGATCTGTGGTCAGGCTATTAGCTGGTCAAAAGTAGTCTAAATGAGAAGTAAAATACTGTTAATATAACCATGTGTTAGTGTGGGTTTACTGTGAATTTAAGTAAATCACAAAGCTCATTTGCATTTCAAGCAGTGCAGGAAAATTCTCAGCAACAAAAGAGTGAACAAATTAAGATCCTACAGCTGTAGCCCTAATTACGCATTTCAGATTTGTTTTGAATTCTTGTTTTCACTTTATCCTGGGGTGTCCCCCTCCCTTTTTCCAATTGTGGTAATGTTATAAATGTAACAGAAATATTTGCAGTGATCCCCTGAGTGCGTGGTCTAACTCCATCATAATAACCCAGGGCAGTGTCTGTCTGACTCTCACCCATTCTCATTCCTGATTGCAGCTGATGCTCTAACCACAGCTCCTTTCCTGCAGGCAGTGCTGAAGGCTAGTTTAGAGCAGGTACACGCACACGCGAACGCGCATACGCACACACACATGCACACGCGCACACACACACGCACGCACGCACGCACGCACGCACACACACACACACACACACACACACACACACACACACACACACACACACACACACACACACACACACACACACACACACACACACACACACACACACACACACACACACACACACCACCCCCAAGGGATGAGGCCTCGGTTACAGTGCTTCTTACAAGAATCAAGAACCAAGAGGAGCCAGATAAAAGTGTTCCACAGTGGCCGGTAGCCACTCTCTACCGTGGTGATGTCCAGGTGTGTGTATGTGTGTGTGTGTACACACACTTTCATTCTCTCCATTTCTCCTTCTCACTCTGTTTTCAGTCAAGTTACTGTTACTCACCAGATGAATACAGGAATTAGTCACCAGAGAAATGCAGGAGGCACTTTTCAGAGGTTTTATGAGTTTAAAACGCTGATTACAGAAAGTGGCAAAGTTGTTGTTGTGGCAAAGTTGCGTTGTGAGACCACTTCAGCTCTAAAAAAAAACAAGTGGCTTTCATTGAACTCCAAAGAGTTCCTACTGGCAGGCAAACATGTTTTCCCTGTGAAACATCTCACGGTACAGAGCAGTAATGTCATAAGGGGATTTGATCAGTTTTACCTGCTCTGAAAAAGCTTCCTCTTTCAGCACAAAGGGAGAGAGGAGATCATTGATCAATATAAATGTGGCTTTTTGGAAAGAAGCTGTGGATTGATCAGTAATCGTCCCTCACACTGGAAAAAGAAAAATCACAGGAAAGAAAGTGAAAAGTTAAGTAGGACACTGTCAGACGCTCCCAGGGCTCGAGTCTCAGAAAAACTGTACAGCACAAATGAAAAAGAACAGAGGGAGCTGGTTGGGGAATTCAAAAAAAAGAATAATTAAAAACTCAAATCTGGATCTTAACTGTGAGAAGAGTGGTGTTTTACATCCACCAACAAGATACACTGGGATTGAGAAGTGTGTCTGCCGTAGGCTATTAAAATATTAACCACCGCTGTCTGTCCGAGCTGAGCCTTTTCCTCCTGGTATAGTGCAGTATCCTCGGCAGGCACATGGCCAAGGAGAGAGTGGGTTTGCTCCTGCTCGCTATTGCCCTGTGGGAGCCTGGCTTCCATGAGGAAGTGTTTTAATGTTCTTCAGTTTCTTGGCTCACTCAGGGAGCTTTGAGAGGGAAACTATCCACTGAGTGATTGAAGGTGTGCACACAGGGAGCGAGCTAGGTACTGAAGCTATAGCTGTGGGCTCGGTACGGTCCTGGGCTTGTGTCAGGAAAGGAATTTGGAGGAAGTGAACTTTTTCCACTCCCCTGTATTGGAAATCTTACAAGGGTTAGCCAAAGTAACACGTCATTGACTTAAGTTCCAATACTAATGTGTGTTTAGTGGCATTTTAAAATACATGTACAAAATACCTCATACTTACGCTCTGGGTAGCTTGATTGATCAAGAGCTTACAACCAACACATATTATGTCAAATAAATGGGATTATTTCTAAAGCATTTGGCAGAATGTCACACATGGTGGACTGCATATTCTTTTATTTCAAATGGCTATGTTTTAGAGGCTTTTACTAGCTTTAACAGATAACAGCGATTATTTTCAGTGAGTGTGTGTTTTAAACTCTGCCAAATGCAAGTTGGCAGTTTACAAAAAGACAAGTGATTCTCTTTGATACACAGATAAAATACAAGGGAGTTTTTTTTTTTAATAAACTATATTAAGTTGCCAGCTTTGTTCAGGTTGAATATTTAAATTAAAACGGAATACACAGAGTATATCAAATGATGAACTGGAATTTAAACGGTAAACAATTACCATTGTATGGATTTTTTTTTTTAAATGGCTACGTATGTGAAAGTTAAAAGGGCACTTCGGGATTTAGGATATTAAGCCTTTTTTCCTACTTAGCCAGAATCAGATGAACTCATGGATAACATTTGTATGTCTCCGTGTGCAGTTTGAAGGAAGTTGAAGCAGGGAAATAGTACTTCTAACTAGTCTAAAGCTGGGTGGTTGGTCATTTATAGTCTTACAAAGCTATACAGTAATCAATATTTTATAAATGTGTTCATTTGACTGATAAGAAACAAGATTCTATCCACTTCTTCATTCTATCCCGTTGTCGGCTAAAGATGTATAGGGATTGCAACGCTGTATCTGTCCCATTATGGCGTCTGTGAGCGCACGGGCAGCACCATTGAGACAGGAACACCTTCCTAATATTTAGTTTGCCCTCAGAATAGCCTCAATTCATAGGGGAATGGACTCTGTAATGTGTCAAAAGCGTTCCAAAGGGATGCTTGCCCATGTTGACTCCAATGCTTCCCGCAGTTGTGTCAAGTTGACTGGATGTCCTTTGGGTGCTGGACCATTCTTTATACACACAGGGAACTATTGAGCATAAAAAACCCAACTGCATTCTAGTTCTTGACACAATCCGGTGCGCATGGCACCTACTACCATACCCGGTTCAGAGGCACTGACATGTATTGTCTTGGCCATTCACCCTCTGAATGGCACACATACACAATCTATGTCTCAGCTGTCTGAAGGCTTAAAAATCCTTCTTACCCGGTCTCCTCCCCTTCATCTACACTGATTGAAGTTGATTTAACAATCACCTGGTCAGTCTATGTCATCGAAAGAGCAGGTGTTCCTAATGTTTTGTACACTCAGTATAGATTGGAATGTTGTATATGTCTCAATGGTGTTGCCCGTTCACTTACAGACACCATAATGGGACAGATACAACATTGCAATCTCTATACATCTATAGGCGACAACGGGACAGAATGAGGAAGTGGATAGAATTCTTCCAATTATCAGTCAAAATTAATGGATTTAAGGGCCTCCCGGGTGGCGCAGTGGTTAAGGGTGCTGTACTGCAGCGCCAGCTGTGCCACCAGAGACTGGGTTCACGCTCAGGCTCTGTCGCAACCGGCCGCGACCGGGAGGTTCGTGGGACGACGCACAATTGGCCTAGTGTCGTCCGGGTTAGGGAGGGCTTGGCCAGTAGGGATATCCTTGTCTCATCGCGCACCAGCGACTCCTGTGGCAGGCCGGGCACAATGCGCGCTAACCAAGGTTGCCAGGTGCACGGCGTTTCCTCCGACACATTGGTGCGGCTGGCTTCCGGGTTGGATGCGCGCTGTGTTAAGAAGCAGTGCGGCTTGGTTGTGTTGTGTATCGGAGGACGCATGACTTTCAACCTTCATCTCTCCCGATCCCGTATGGGAGTTGTAGCGATGAGACAAGATAGTAGCTACTAAAACAATTGGATACCACGAAATTTGGGAGAAAAAGGGGTAGAAATTCAACAACAACAAAAAAATAATGGATTTCTAAAATATTGATTACTAGCTACAAATGACGAACCACCCAGCTTTGTAGTAGAAGGTCAGAAGGTATATTTCCCTGTTTTTGAGAGGAGCCGGCTAGTAGTTCCTAGAGACTTCCAGAAATTGCGCTAAGCTAACGATATGCTACCATTAAATCCACATCGCGGAAGTTCAGCTGAATAACTGAATAAAAATGCCTCCTGTAAATGCCTAAATCCCTTTAAAACCAATGAACCAGTTGTCAGTGTAGCAAAGAATCATTAAACAACAAACTGCCAAGCACTAAAACTGCAGAGTACAGGCCTTACAGACTAACACGTTCTTGAGTTGTGCGGACGACCGCGGACTGAATAAAGAACCAGCTGGTCAGACATCATCACTTTCTCTCCATGAGGTCACAAACACTAAACAGACTAACACCACTCGACCCAACTCCGTCCCCGCTTCCTTCCTTACTTCTCCTCTTCTCCTCATCCCTCCTCCCGCTTATATGCGCGGTCTAGCAGGCAGATGGGGCAGATGAGGATAGCAGGGATTGGCTAATCCCTATTCTGCTCTCCTTGCCACTCTGGACCACTAAAAGAGAGAGAGAGAGAGAGAGAGAGAGAGAGAGAGAGATGGAAAGAGACGATAGAGGAGATGGAGCCAGCTGTCAGATGGAGGAGAGTCTTTCATGGTCCTGCGCACAGAACAGCTGTAGAGGGCCCGCCTGCTCGGCTCTGCATTATTAAGCATCTTTTTAGTTGATTCCAGATGCAGGCCTAGCTGTGTTTACCCAGCCTTTGTGCATTTCACATTGCCCCCCTACCTCCTCCCTTTCCCTTTCTCCGTTCACTCGTCCTCACCTTTTTGTGTTGCTTGGCGTAGTCATCATTTCATATGTGTCCCCATTTTGATGTATCAGCCAAGTACATCACCATTCACCTCAGCTCTCTGGACATGAGGGGACTAAAACAGGGGCTAAAAATCTAACACGTGTCATTGGCAAAGTGGGAGTTGTGGCGGTCCAATGTTGGGCAGGGTGCGGCAGCATAGAAAAAGGCATGATGTGAATTTATGTCCGTCTTACGTATTTAATCTCCCCATAAATCCTCTACAGTGGAGGCAGTGTTGCTTTTTCCATGTTAGGATATTGGATGATTGTCAAAAGGTGTAACCACAAGGTAACTATATTGCTTACCTGCAATTACATATCCTTGAATTGTTTCGACAATTCCAACTTACTTGGACACAGTCAGACACACAGGCATGCGTGCATGCGCACACACACACTAACCTTTTGTGAAAGCTGGGCTTTGAGGGGCTAATCTGAGCTCCAGCCTCGTCGCTTGTCAAGTTCAAGAGGGTTAACAAATCTTTACCTCCAGAACAGCCCTCCTCTTCCCCTTTTCATGTCCACATTTGTTCGCTGGATGTCCAAAAATCTACAGAGGCTCGTCCTGACTCAGTTGGGATTGGTTAGCTGGAGCGCTGGAGGCCTTTCAGTGGCTGGCATCTGTTGTTCCTCATCCCAGAGCTGAGCTGCTGGCAGTGAGTTAATGGCCAAGCTTGGGAGGCAGAGAGAGAACAGTGGCTGATTTCCCTAAAGCCAGCGCACCAATCCCAGCTCACCACCCTCTCCAGATGAGCCACCAGCAGCTAGACCATTCCAGCTAATGCTCCACTTCTCAGAGGAGCTGAGGGCAGATGTTGCTCACTGCACTGTCTTTTCCATGGCTTCTCCAAATGTCTTTTGGTGTTGGTCTTGTTTGAATGGTTTGATTTAATGTAAATCAACAATATACTTTGATTGATATTGAAAGGTGCCATGGACAAGATGTTCCCTCGTGAGAATAATAAAGTTATTGTAATCTTAACAGCCAGAACTTTCTTACTAATGTGGATAGGAATTAGAAGTCATGTTTTGAGTACCCGTGTGTGTCTGTTTCTTTTCAGTGCTGTGATAATGCTTCCAATGGATGTTATGGTTGGCCCTGATGTGCACTCCTCTACGTCTCCTTGATAGTGAAGGAGGATACTATGATTTAGTCAGTATCTTGTGACCCTAGAGAGTACGTCTGGATATGTTATCACAGAGGCTGTTCAAATGAATAATTAATTAATTAATTAATGCATTGATGATTAGCCGTCACATAAGCAATTAAAATTACTACAAATTATTCATTTTCAGAAAGGTACAGCAAAAAGGAGAGTGGGATTGCTTCAAAATGTCTTACATTTGAGCTGAAAATGTTATGTACTTGTTATTTTCAGTATTCAAATATTCATATTGTATTACTGTTCGTTCATAATGTTTTAGTCTCTCCTTAACTTCAGCGGCTTAGTAATAGTCACAAAGATATTTCTAACAAAACTATGGACAATACACAATGTTTTGTCTTTGGAATTGTACTCTGGTCTTCAGATGAACTAGTCAGTATTTGTTAGCATCATTGGTGTAAGGCTTAACTGCTCTGTGCTTTTGTCAAAGAAACAACAAAACTATTTGTGGCTCATGCTCCTTTTCGGAATAAATGATTAATTGTGACTGGCATAGTCAAATCATCCTCACAACATTCTCTTTTCTGACAGCCGCAGCAACACACACTTGACAGCTCAGGACCTCGAATCCCACAATGAATTACGTCCCTGACACATCCTTAATGACAGTCATCTTGATGATAGTAAATACATTATCATATCAGATCACGTCTGTGTCGCAATCGTCACCTCCATTTCCTTTTAATTAAACAGCAAAGCTGACGCCACATCTGTCAAAAAGGATGTGAGACTTTTTGAAAAAGGTGTGAACCTCAACTTCCCTTGCTTACTTTACTCATCTCTTTCCATGAACAATAGAGGAGGAAATGGCTTTGAAAGTTGCAAGCATTATCAATGGTTATCTGTCTCCTGTCAATGTCTTTCTTTCTCTCTTTCCTTCTCTCCATTTCGTCCTCTTGCGCTCTCCCTTTCTCTCTCTCCTCTCTGCTCTACTTGAAAGTCAGTGCAATGAGAAGGCTGTGTGAGGGTGTCTGACTGACTGTCCACAGAACACCAGTTGTCTGCAGAAGAAGTGAACGTTTACTGCAAATGAGACGACGCCAGTAAATTCCTTTTTATTCAGATTACTGTCATCATACATTGCCGCTTCCCTTGTAAACATTTGGCCCCGGCCTTTGTGACGAGGTGCCATTATTTGCCAGATTAGGTTATTAAGCTATTAACACGTCAAGTACGGAGGAAAACAATGCGGGGCCACACTTAAACAAGCAGAGGAGAATGGAGGAGGTGTCACTGACTTGACATATGAAGGCAGTTAAAAGCTACAGCGCCGAGGACTGAGGAGCAAAATTAAATAGACAGCTTTCAGAGGGAAATGGAGAGAGCTATCGCAAGTACTCTGCAGTGACAGAGCTGTTTCGTTTAACATAGTGATTATTTCCTGAGCTGAGATCACACGTTTTCTGTACCAAGACAATAAGAAACATATTTCATCTTTGTGTGTATGTTTATTGTATTAAGATGTTATTGGTATCAGTATTAGTGGGGACAGCTTTCATTTTTTCTATTTTGCCAACAGAGCAGACTGTATTTAATGGAGCACGTCAAATAAAACAGGCATTGTAGATATCCATCATAGCATTCTGACTCATTGTTTAACCAGTCTTAAAATAAGAGGACATTATAGACATTCATGCCATGGGCTTATTTTGAAATTACTGGGAAAATCTGTTTTGTTTTGTTCACCAGATATTAAATAAAACATGTCTTCATCATGAAATAAACAGAAGTCCCTAAGGTCACATGAAGGGACAGTATACATGGAAAGCCAAGTCAATGATTTCCAGTGGAAAATCCACGGTAACCTATTGAAACGGTTCAACTACAGCCAAAATCAGGCACAACAACAGCTACTTGAGCCAGCAACCCAGTTCAGCCAATCCGACAGCTTAGCAGTCTTAACACACAATCCACCAGTTATCATCGTCGGCATCCAACACCATGCACACTCGACCATGAAGAGGCTTGAGTTAAGCTGGTTAAAATAACACAAGACAATACAGGCACAACAGCTTCCGCTCTCCCTTTTGATGCCTGCTTAATTTGAATGGCACAATAGGCTGCCCTACCAGAGGACCACGGAGCTCTGTCCATCTCCCTTCCACATCAGGGGCTGCTGGAGGAGACCGGGGCCCCCTGGTACTGTGTGGCCTTGGCTGATAAAGGCTTATTGCAGGGCCTTCCAGTCAGTCTGTATCCCAATCCCCATAAGGGACACGGACAGACATTAAGGCAGGCTGACACTAGAAACGGGAGAGAGGGCAGATAGAGAGAGAGAGAGAAAGAGGGTGAGAGAGTGTGTGAGAGGGTGAGAGAGAGAAGGGGGCAGAGAGAGAGAGAGAGAGAGAGAGAGAGAGAGAGAGAGAGAGAGAGAGAGAAAGAGGGTGAGAGAGTGTGTGAGAGGGTGAGAGAGAGAAGGGGGCAGAGAGAGAGAGAGTTTGCAATGCATATGACACATTAGTTTGGTAGTTTACCATTTAATTTATTTCACTTTTCTTCTTGTTTTCGAGGGGTATGGTTTACCTCATGGTTTTAGACTTACCTTTTAGGTGCTGACACATGACTGAGGTCCTATTACTGCCACCCTGTTAGCTATTGAGACAACTGATACTCACAGACTGGTTCTGCTCCTGTGAAACATTTTACCTTGGGCTCATCGAGGATCTGACATGACCTTTGAACCCGAGGAGCACAGCTGTCAAATTGTTCCCCCTGCCTTTCCCTTCAGAGACACACTGATTCCTCACAGGCCCCCACACACTCAGCCGAAACACACACGCACGCACCCCCGCACACATGCCAGATGCACGGACGCAGGCAAATGCGCACACACAGTTCCCAAACTAGACCACAAAACCCAGAATACTGTGGATAGCAACAATTATTTGAAAACATTGGATGTAGTTTCATGAATAACCCCACAACTAAAAAGTTAGAGGAGGAGAACAAGGGAAGGAGGACATTAGATGTTAGATATACAAGCCCTGTTTTGGTGATTTCAAAACATATTCGGATTGTACACGGAAAACATTGTTTTGAAATAACTGTTCTTAATCCTTCATATTCAAATCAAAATTTGCATGGTTACTCCATATCTTGTCAGGCAGTTTTCTTCAGCCAAGCTTCCACTGATTCTGAAAAGAACCCATGCAATGACTGTAACTGCAGCCCCACCAACTGGCCAAATGATGTCTCACCGTTACAAACAAACTGACTTTTACCTCTTATGCTATTCACTAAAAGATTACTCACATGTATTCCATTGCCATTTCTTAATCTAAACAGTCTTGATATATTATTAGTGTGATCTTAAAAACAACAAGAAGGGAAAAAGTGTTTTCCCCCACCTCCAACCCCCTCGGAGTGGTTGACTTCATGGTATCCATCATCATGCATCTTTAATGACGTCAGGCCAGGGTAAAATCACTGTAGTGGCCCCAGGCTAAAACCAGCTAAAATGAGGTGCCCGTCCCATATGGAGGGAGGCGTACACACACTCAAGCACACACACCGGCCGAGAGGGAGAGAACATCACACCCATCGATCGCTGGGGCTGTAGCAGCCTGGCGGCCACTCACTGGTTTTAATGGATACGTTTGTACCCCCAAAAACTCTGGGTTGGATCGTGGTGGACCTCAGCTGAGAAGCGGCGAGACGGAGAGGTGACAGACGATAGACGCCTTGATTTATGGGTTCCCTTGCCTGACTGGGGTAAGGATAAGTTCCCACCCAATTTGGTTTCAATGTGAAAGGCCTATAGAGAGTTATCCAACAGTCCTGAAAAAGTAGAGACACTTTCTCCATTCAAAACAGCAAGAAGGTAACACAATGTGCTTTTGTCTATCTACGTAGTTATTGCAAGGTACAGTGTGCCTTGCCGTTGCTTTTGACATTGTCTCTTGTCTCTTGTCTCTTATCAAAGTTTGCAAAATCAAGTATTACAGTATTTATTCCCATTGGTGAATGGACAGAAGTGTAGTTGACCTTAATACTATTTTCTCAAATATACACTAGTGGACATTCAATACACAGCTTTATTAAATACAGCTCTGTGGCAAAACATGTTTTATGATGAACAGAGCAGAACACAAGAAACAAGCAATTAAATATCTCCCATATTCCCAGCCTCTCTCCTGTAAAACTATACGATAGTTAGTGTGGCTTGGAAACATCTTTCATTTGCCGAACCCCCAGCCTTGACCCCAGGGGTCAAAGTCAGTCAGGCTCTTCCTGTCTGTGGCTTTTCCCAGGATCCCCTGCCTGTCGACGTGTCAGCACCTCTCCTGTCTCCTCACCAACTCAGGATGTTGCTTTTGCCTTCCAAGAGTTTCCTGAAACTCGAGAAAAAAATATCTGTTTCCATGCAGGGGTCAGCTTATGTTAAAAAAGAAATACCATTAAAAATGTTTTACGCACGTTACAAATGTACGCTGTACAGTACTACGCTCTGACTCGTTCCTATTTGTGGAAACGAGGATGCGGGAACCTTAGGGACCATAGTTGCACAAGAAGAATTATTCCTACATTGGGCGTTTACAAGATCCACCCACCTCCTGTTCAATACAATTCAGAAATAATGCTTCAGCCGCCCATTCAAAACAACTCCGGCTCACAATTTTACCTCCAGTTTCCAGTCTAGACATTAAACAATAAGTACTAACACTGAAGGCTTTGAATACCGACAGTGAGCATAATACTACTTACTTTCACCCTTTTGATTGGCTTTACCATACAGTAAGCTCTACAGGAATTAGAAGAAAATGTGCTGAAATCCAATGCAGATTTTCCAATGCTCGACCAGCCAGATAATGAAGCAGAACATTAAAATGGGGTCAAGTTCCTAATGGTCACATTAGAGGGCAGGATGGACCATTAAGGATGACGCTGCTAAAATAGCAGAGGGTTTGTACGGAGGTGAGTGGAAATGGGGCACATCATTAAACACTATGCAGGTGCCTCTCCAGGTACACAGGAAGAATGAGTGCCGATGACAAGGTCGCACTCGCGGCTACACATGTCCTGATTACTTTGTCTCACAATCACCTCAGTAGCCTACCCATTGGCTTTATACCACTCTAACAATGGTCTTTATACCACTCTAACAATGGTCTTTATACCACTCTACCCATGGTCTTTATACCACTCTACCCATGGTCTTTATACCACTCTACCCATGGTCTTTATACCACTCTACCCATGGTGTTTATACCACTCTACCCATGGTCTTTATACCACTCTACCCATGGTCTTTATACCACTCTGATATAAGCATGCATCATTCTGGCGATCCTCTCAATTTCATTTAGGGCGTAATTCAATTCATGGTAGAAAATAAACAATTACTCCAAAAACATAAAGCAGTTTGAAAATCTTTTTACCCTGGCCTCTATTCCCTTGTTGGACAGCCCAAACAGTGTGTGTGTAAAAATGGAAGGCCTGTCATTTCACATTCATTAAAAGTGAAGCTCCAAAATTAATAATGTAAAAATATGGGTTTTAATTAGTCTTCTATTCTGCCCAATGTACTTAAATTGGATCATCTGCTCCCTAATGCCCTTTCACTTAATAAAGAATTAGCCTGTGATGTTTGGAGCTTGACAGGTAGGATAAAGTGGAGGAAATGGCTGCGGTTAAACTAAGGATATATCCGTTTCGAAGTCATTTGTAGCTTAGTACATTTGACAGGGGGGAGGGTCTCAGGTTTGGATTCCGTGCATGGGATCCTATTTAATGCACTTCTATTATGTCATGCCATGCCTTTGCTTTGCGTAGCTCACTTCTCACATACAATTCATTGGATTAATCCAATTTGACTAGACGTCTGGTTCACTGTAAATAGTATGTTCTGTGAGCATAGTGGATTCATGATAAGTGCACATTGGATAAGTGCTGCTAAAGTGATTTGCAGTTCACGTAACATCTTGCTTTCTTGTCTGCATGCTCTGGCTCAGTGTGCACATTCACGGCAGTAACAAAAGGTAACAAATATCTGGAGAAAGCATTAATTTATGCATGGATTAACGTGGCTTGATTGCATAGTTTACTATGGATTAAGCTAAGGGCATGGGTCATGTCTACACCTTAGAGTCTATTAGACAAAGGTTTGAGTTGAAAACCTATGGCATCTATGAATGATCCTGTACACGCTACGGCCATAGTGTTGTTTGTGTGCCGTTGAGCGGGCGACAACGTCGTGTTATAGGCAGGCAATGAGCCCAGACAGCTCCTTGCCTTCTCTCGCTCTCCCCCTCGCTTGGGACAGGCACAGCTGTCAGATCAAAATCAATCGCATTTTAAAGGACGTGCGAGCTAAATATTTCATTCTTGCCTTGGGAACCAATTAAGTGCTACACATGAAGTCAGAGGGACTGGTTGAGCCGGAGTCGTACTGGTACGTACCAGCTGCTTTGCGGCCTACACCCCCATGCAAATGTGTCAGTCGGAGTGTTCGGCTTCAATTACCTAGTGATGTTTTAAAAATGCACCAAAGCCAGACTGGCAGGCCGGAATTGGAAGGGATCCACCCCAGGTATGTTGTTTATTTTGTTGTTGTCTGTTCCTCTGGCTGTAACCCATTTGCTCTGATTGCAGATGTGAGGGGTTGTTGTGAGGAGGGGCCCCAGGCCTTCAAAGAGCCATGTGTCAGAGAACATACCACACCAGACTGGTAGGCTGGGACAACTGGCACCTATCCCTCAACCCACATGACCTCCACACACTGTAACAGAGAGTCCTCACCAGGTGATGCACTTTATTCAGATGTTCTATAAATCTCCTGATGAGGTTGATAATTGAATGCTTCATCAGCACATACTATGACACTCTTTAACATATACTAGTACAATAATGACAGTTAAAGAAAAAAAGGAAGAGTGTGCGAGCCAGAGAAAGAGATGGATAGAGAGAATTATAGAGAGAATAAAAGCGAGAGAGAGAGAGAGCAAGATAGGAACAGAGAGAAAGCAAGAAAGAGAGTGAGAAAGAGAGAAGGACAGAAAGTGAGAGAGGGAACGCGGGAGAAAGAGAGAGGGAGAAGGTATGATTGATAACGGTGCTGACAGAGGCCCTCTGGCCATGCTCTCTGTGGCAGAATGGGGAGACAGGGCCTCCCCGTGTGAGACTGAGAGGCCCCTCTCCTCTGTCCCAACACACACTCCACATCTGGTGGGATCGCCCACACTAGGCCAGGGGTCAAGGCACCATGGGGCTACCCCAGGACTCACACCCAAGGACTCACACCACAGGAAACTTGGAAAACACAAAAGCTGCTGGATCTATGAATTAATCTAGATCTATTGTGTATAGGCCCAATTGACCTCAATATATTTATCTTTGTACTGTAACGGATCTCAGGCATTCAGAAGTCATGTTATATTTTTGTAAATTAAACAGATTGACAATTTCTTTTAGAAATTAGATCATACTAAATGGAAACAAAGTCTAAGATTGTAGGGGTGCTTGTTTGTGTTGCATTGGTGGATGTGTGTGCGTGTGGCTGTGTGTACAGTACGTGTGTTCCTGCATGCGTACAAGTAGACAGCACTGATGAATTAGACATAAATTATGAAGTAGCTCAGGGACTGATTTGTGATAGCAAGAGCGCCCATCAACAGGGAACACTAATACTTTTGAATGCTATGCCGTTTGATGTTGATCAAGTTCAACTTGGTTGACAGGGCTGAGAAGACTGTGGGGAGCTGAGAGACCATACCAGAGAGCACACTCAGACAGGTGAAAGAAGAGAGGGACAATAACACACTCTCTCTCTCACACACACACACACACACACACACACACACACACACACACACACACACACACACACACACACACACACACACACACACACACACACACACACACACACACACACACACACACACACACACACACACACACACACACTCTCTCACACACACACACACACACCGGTAAACTGGAAAATTCTCCCCACTGCCCAAATGCTATTTAACATAAAATCTTAGTTTATTGGATTTGACCTCCTGATAACGTGTTGAGATGTTATGCTCCATAGACATTTTTTTCTGAAAACTTCCTTGAATAATGACTCATATGGTGAACAACTCTAACTGACTGGTGCATGCCATTCTATGTAAGCATGCATAATAGTATTCATGGCATTCTATTGTCATTTAGTTGCATGGGAGGCAAATCATTTGATGCCGTCACCATTTAACCAGAGAGTGGGTTGGGGGTGTCCACACCTCCTTCCTTAGCCCATGTGGGCTGAGTTAGGGTGGGTTTGTGGAGACTGGAGACCATTGCCTCATTATGAAGGAGATAAAGACTGTTAAGGCTGTTTGGTCTTGGGCCGGGTCCAGCCCCTATGGTGAAACACACCTGCTCCCCTCTTTAAAGAGCCCTGCTCCAGTTTAGCTCTTGGCCACGGACGGGTAATGACCTATCCAGGGGGCCGTAACGCCTGCTTCGTTTAGCCTGTCGTTAAGACCCAGAGTCAGCAACATACTGCGGCACAGCACCCTGCCAACAAGACAGTACACCACGTCCTTGCCAAAAATCTAATATCCAAACCAGACAGAATATAGGTGCTAACTACACTATACGATGGTGATGTACTAAGTGTTTAATATCTGTCTCCTATTGGAGTGAAGTCAACGATTTATAAGCCCAGTTTATACCTAGTTGTAACTTGCGTCCCTTGTCCTGATCTTGTCTGCATTCTGATTGTGCCCACATTTTTAGACAGGTGTGGGCAAACAAAAGACACATTGTGATCTGATTATGATCAGATCATCCTGCCCACCTCCGGAGGGAGTCGGACATGCATTGTGTCTGGATATCTTACAAGTGTAGACAGATCTGGACAGAGAAACCATTTAAATCATATTTATTCTCCCCTCTAAAATCATTGACATTTGGCACCATTGACTGATCTTACAATGAATAAATAAATATTATTTTCAAAGTATAGCTGTGAAATAATTTGCATAAAGGAAGGGACCAGGAAATCTGGTCACAATGCAGACACAGTGGACGGATAACAGACACATTTTAATACCATGTGTAGACACATATCTGGAAATGTGGGCACAATCAGAATGTAGACAAAATCAGGACAAAGGACCCATGTTAACACCAGGTATAAACAGGCCTAGAGATGCATTGTTAGGTTGCTCTCTATTCATGGAACTGATGTGTAAAAACACTTTAATACATAAAAACGTCAGACATTGCTAAACTGTATACTATGTGTGCGAGTGCAATACTAGGAAAACATTCAAGTGTATGTGCATATCGGCACTGTAATTAGAGAACAGAAAGCTGCAGCTTGACACTGCTTGGTTTCCCATTGTCGTTCGGTCTTTGTTGTTCCACGCAAGAAGAAAAAAAAGATTTCCCAGTTTCCCAGTTATGTTTTCATCAAAGCTTTTCTTTGGCACTTCAGAGCAGAGTCAGTATGGAAATGTGTTGTGCTGCCTGGAAAGCTGTCAAAAAGCTCCCACCTTGGATGAGAGACCACGGTAATTCAACTGGGCTTCTGTCTTCTGCGTGTTCAGGTCTCCTCATCATTCAGCTTTGCAGGGTAATGGCGTCTTGCTCTGTTTTATCTGTCAGCTCACAGGAAACTATAGTTTTTTAGCCCTGTATAGTAGATGCTAGCATCAAAGGTAGCTGTCTAAAAAAATACAAATAGGGAACACTCCCAGTAAGGCAGAAATGGAATCTCTTTACGTCTAGGGTGATGTGTGTATTGAGAATAGATTTGCTGGTTGGCATCTATGTGTTTGTTCTCGAGTAAACAGCACGGCCTGTTTGGGTGTAACTGTCAGGTATCTGTGTGTGTCCCGTGTGAAAATGGGTTTGTTCGCAAAGTGGGAGTTAGAAAAAAAAACACCAACACAAATGCACTGACACTGTCTGATCAATGGGGATTTAAGTTACCAGCGACAACTGCATAAGTGGAGTCAGGGAAGATGCACCACTGGCATAACAGCAACGCCAGCCACAAATTCTATGAGCAACTTTCGGGATGTCTTTTCTTTTTTTGCTTCAACTGAATGACACAAAAAGTATCTTAACAAACAAGAACATGGATTTGGGCCAGCAAGTTTGTTTTGAGTTGGATTCATCTTAGATTGGTAAGTTATCCTCTGCTGTATGTGTTCATATGGAACTACTGCGTCCTTGGGTGGTGGCCCCCACCAGAGCTTCAGTGGTGGCAGCAAGGTGTATGCCAGCGTAATGTGTGTGTGTGTGTGGAAGGGCTCTTCAGAAGGCGTGGGTAGAGCAAATTAAAACTCACCGCAGGAAACGTGCGCTCTTGGCACTCTTGTTCCCCAGCAGCTGCACACACCCCGACCATCATCTGCCATTTTGACACATCCACAGGGCGTAGTGGGGGTGCCAACTTGACACCCCACAGCTCCTAGAGTCTCCAGGCCCCTGCCTCCAGCCAAACAGGTGTGTGACATCATGCCGCTGGTTCCTCTTCGGGGGCCAGGGGAACAGGCACAGGGACTAGAGAAGACAGGGGAGAGGTGGAGGGAAGAAAAGGAGGTTAGGCCTTTACCTGACAAGCTCATTGATAACGTTTGGGAGCAGAGCCCTGAAGTCTGTGGAAAATTGCATGTGATGTCCCCTGCAGATCGCTGGCCAGAGTCAGGTGCTGGGCACTAAATGGACTCATTACTTATGATTTCTTGGATTTTCACATTCTATAATAAATAGAGCATGTTACTGTTAAGCCAGAGGGCTCTGTGAGGCTGGATATGTTATCAGTCTGTGAAGGGTTATTGTTGTCCAACTGTTGTTTAAAATCGAAACATTACAAATAGCACATTTACTGAATTAGAGATAGGGATTCATGTATAATATATATCCATGTATATTATTAATGTATAATCAAGAATTAATCTAAAAGACTAGAAAGTATTGATATACAGATGTAGGATCTTAAGTTGATCACTCTTTTGTTGCTGACTTGCAAACTTGTAGTATATTCAAGTTTTCAAAGGCTTCTAAAGTTTATAATTTCCACTTTAAAACATCAGACTTGATTTGCCTTACTCAAAAATGTATCAACCCCCACAAAAAATATCTATGAATGATAATCCACATAAAAATGCACATTTCCTGTTGTTATCCTGATGTAGCAAACTGTCTCAAATTAAGATCCTACATCTGTAGCTACCTGTTTAGAATTCTGCATCTGTCTCCAATACACTTCTTTACGTTTCATACTTCAGTCAAATCCCTAGACAGATTGCGTAGCAGAGGAGAGGGTGGCTGTGAGTAGCCTGGGGGGTTCCTGAAGGCACCCGTCTGGGACCTGTTCATTATCACTGGACAGACACACAGACACAGAGACACACAGACAAACACAGTCAGCGTGGTGGTACAGTTGTACAGCCTCTCTCCCCCGGCTTCCCCAGCCCCAGTCATTACCCCAAGGCTACCTCTTAAGGTGATCCCTTGGTCCGGTCTTTCTTCCTGGGCGAGAACCTCACATGTCGTCAGGTGTCTCCAGAGCGTGTTGAATGAGACCTGGATGTTGATGAGATGTTTCAAGTTTTAATGTCTCATGCACAAGTACAGTGGAATGCCTTTCTTGCAAACTCAAAACCCAACAATGCAATATTCAGTAACAATGCATCACTAGAAAAAAAACACAAGAAATAAGAATAAGAAATATGAAATACACAATATAGTAAGTAAGTAAGCATACTATATACAGGAAATATTTTAGAATGCCAGTTTCAATACCATATTTACAATGTGCAGGGATACTGAAGTGATGGAGGTAGATATGTATAGGGGTAAGGGGAATAGGAAACAGGATAATAGACAAACGGAGTAGCAGCAGCTTATATGTGAGTGGGTGTGCCGGTGTGTAGAGTCAGTATAAATGTATATTCATATTATGTGTGAGTGGGCAGATGATGGCGTGTGTGTGTGTGTGTGTGTGTGTGTGTGTGTGTGTGTGTGTATTTAAGTGAAAGTGTGTGTGGGTGTGTAGGGCCCTGTGAGTGTGCATACAGACAGTGCAAAATACTGAAATAAAAGGAAAATAAATACACAAGATAAACTCTGTCCGTGTAGCTATTTTGTGAGCTATTTATCAGTTATATTGTTTGGGGATAGAAGCTGTTAAAGAGCCTGCTGGTGTCAGACTTGATGCACCGGCATCCCTTACCGTGCGGCAGCAGACAGAATAGTCTATGGCTTAGGAGGTTGGGTTCTTAGACAATTTTCCGGGCCTTCTTTTCACACCGCCTGATATAGAGGTCCTGGATGTCAGGGAGTTCGGCCCCAGTAATGTACTGGGCTGTCCGCAAAACCCTCTGTCGCGCCATGTGATCGAGGTCGGTGCTATTGCCATACCAAACAGTGATGCAGCCAGTCAATATGCTCTCAATGGTACAGCTGTAGAACCTTTACAGGATTTGAGGGCCCATGCCAAACTGTTTCAACCTCCTAAAGGGGAAGATCCAAGATGGCGTAGCAGTCGGATGTCTGTTTTGTTTGTCTTGTCCCATCCTGTGTATATATCGTTTTTCTTTGTATGTATTTCGTATATATTTTTTATATTTTTAATCTCAATTTCCATCTACGGACTCAAATCAAATCAAATTTATATGTCACATACACATGGTTAGCAGATGTTAATGCGAGTGTAGCGAAATGCTTGTGCTTCTAGTTAATAATAATAATAATATATGCCACAATGCAGTAATAACCAACGAGTAATCTAACCTAACAATTCCACAACTACTACCTTATACACACAAGTGTAAAGGGATAAAGCATGTGTACATAAAGATACATGAATGAGTGATGGTACAGAACGGCATAGGCAAGATGCAGTAGATGGTATCGAGTACAGTATATACATATGAGTTGAGTAATGTAGGGTATGTAAACAAAGTGGCATAGTTTAAAGTGGCTAGTGATACATGTATTACATAAAGATGCAGTAGATGATATAGGGTACAGTATATACATATACATAAGAGATGAGTAATGTAGGCTATGTAAACATTATATTAAGTAGCATTGTTTAAAGTGGCTAGTGATATATTTTACATAAAAAATTCCCATTATTAAAGTGGCTGGAGTTGAGTCAGTGTGTTGGCAGCAGCCACTCAATGTTAGTGGTGGCTGTTTAACAGTCTGATGGCCTTGAGATAGAAGCTGTTTTCAGTGTCTCGGTCCCTGCTTTGATGCACCTGTACTGATCTCGCCTTCTGGATGATAGCGGGGTGAACAGGCAGTGGCTCGGGTGGTTGTTGTCCTTGATGATCTTTATGGCCTTCCTGTGACATCGGGTGGTGTAGGTGTCCTGGAGGGCAGGTAGTTTTCCCCCGGTGATGCGTTGTGCAGACCTCACTACCCTCTGGAGAGCCTTACGGTTGTGGGCGGAGCAGTTGCCGTACCAGGCGGTGATACAGCCCGACACGATGCTCTCGATTGTGCATCTGTAGAAGTTTGTGAGTGCTTTTGGTGACAAGCCGAATTTCTTCAGCCTCCTGAGGTTGAAGAGGAGCTGCTGCGCCTTCTTCACAATGCTGTCTGTGTGGGTGGACCAATTCAGTTTGTCTGTGATGTGTACGCCGAGGAACTTAAAACTTACTACCCTCTCTACTACTGTCCCATCGATGTGGATAGGGGGGTGCTCCCTCTGCTGTTTCCTGAAGTCCACAATCATCTCCTTAGTTTTGTTGACGTTGAGTGTGAGGTTATTTTCCTGATACCACACTCCGAGGGCCCTCACCTCCTCCCTGTAGGCCGTCTCGTCGTTGTTGGTAATCAAGCCTACCACTGTAGTGTCGTCCACAGACTTGATGATTGAGTTGGAGGCGTGCATGTCCACGCAGTCGTGGGTGAAACAGGGAGTACAGGAGAGGGCTCAGAACGCACCCTTGTGGGGCCCCAGTGTTGAGGATCAGCGGGGTGGAGATGTTGTTACCTACCCTCACCACCTGGGGGCGGCCCGTCAGGAAGTCCAGTACCCAGTTGAACAGGGCGGGGTCGAGACCTAGGGTCTCGAGCTTAATGATGAGTTTGGAGGGTACTATGGTGTTAAATGCTGAGCTGTAGTCGATGAACAGCATTCTCACATAGGTATTCCTCTTGTCCAGATGGGTTAGGGCAGTGTGCAGTGTGGTTGAGATTGCATCGTCTGTGGACCTATTTGGGCGGTAAGCAAATTGGAGTGGGTCTAGGGTGTCAGGTAGGGTGGAGGTGATGTGGTCCTTGACTAGTCTCTCAAAGCACTTCATGATGACGGAAGTGAGTGCTACGGGGCGGTAGTCGTTTAGCTCAGTTACCTTAGCTTTCTTGGGAACAGGGACAATGGTGGCCCTCTTGAAGCATGTGGGAACAGCAGACTGGGATAAGGATTGATTGAATATGTCCGTAAACACACCAGCCAGCTGGTCTGCGCATGCTCTGAGGATGCGGCTGGGGATGCCGTCTGGGCCTGCAGCCTTGCGAGGGTTAACACGTTTAAATGTTTTACTCACGTCGGCTGCAGTGAAGGAGAGTCTGCATGTTTTGGTTGCGGGCCGTGTCAGTGGCACTGTATCATCCCCAAAGCGGGCAAAAAAGTTATTTAGTCTGCCTGGGAGCAAGACATCCTGGTCCGTGACGAAGCTGGTTTTCTTTTTGTAATTCGCGATTGACTGTAGACCCTGCCACATACCTCTTGTGTCTGAGCCTATGAATTGCGACTCTACTTTGTCTCTATACTGACGCTTAGCTTGTTTGTTTGCCTTGTGGAGGGAATAGCTACACTGTTTGCATTCGGTCTTGTTTCCGGTCACCTTGCCCTGGTTAAAAGCAGTGTTTCGTGCTTTCAGTTTCACGCAAATGCTGCCATCAAACCACGGTTTCTGGTTTGGGAATGTTTTAATTGTTGCTATTGGAACGACATCTTCAATGCACTTTCTAATCAACTCGCTCACCAAATCAACGTATTCGTCAATGTTGTTGTTGGACGCAGTGCGGAACATATCCCAGTCTTGGAGCGTGGAATCAGATTGGTCGGACCAGCGTTGACAAGACCTGAGCTTCTTGTTTTAGCTTCTGTCTGTAGGCAGGGAGCAACAAAATGGAGTCGTGGTCAGCTTTTCCAAAAGGACTGAACATACTCTCCTGCAACCCGCCTCACCCAAAGTGGTATGAATCTGCTATTTGGCCAACATCCGGTGAAATTGCAGAGCATGAAATTCAAATTAAATTTGAATAAATAAATAAATATAAATAAATACTATAAATATTTAACTTTCATGAAATCACAAGTACGATACATCAAAATAAAGCTTAACTTGTTGGTAATGTCATGTCAGATTTCATAAAGGCTTTACGGCGAAAGCAAACCATGCAACTATCTGAGGACAGGGCTCAGCTCACAAATGCATAACAAATTATTTTCAACCAGGGAGTTGCATGGAGTTGTGACAACTGGGACTCCAAAAGGAGTGCATTACAAATGGTCCTTTTGTTCGATAAAGTCCTTCTTTATATCCATAAAAACTCAGTTTAGCTGGCGCTTCAGTCAATATCCACTTGGTTTCCCTCCTTCAAAATGCATACAAAATTAATCGCAAACGTTACCAATACACTTATCCAAACAAGTCAATCAACTTTTATAATCAAACGTTAGGTACCCTAATCCGCAAATAAACTATAAAATTTAAGACAGAGAATCGTTATTTTCTTTAGTGGAGATAAACAAATAGAACGCGCTCTCTCGGCCATGCGCTTGGAAACACTACAGCCAAAATGGGAGCCACTTAGAAAAACTACAACTTCTCCCTCATTATTCCAAAAACCATCCTGACACTATTTCTAAAGACTATTGACATCAAGTGGAAGCCCTAGGAACTGCAACCGGGGACGATTTCATCCTATTATAAAAGTGCTAGCCATTGAAATAGCCATTTCAGTTCTGTTATACTCACAGACTTTATTTTAACACTTTTAGAAACTTTAGAGTTTTTCCTATCCAAAACCATTTATACGCATATTCTAGCTTCTGTGCCTGAGTAGCAGGCAGTTTACTTTGGGCACAGTTTTCATCCGGACGTCAAAATACTGCCCGCTTGTCACGGTTTTCATATGGTGAAGGAGAGTCGGACCAAACTGCAGCGTGTCGATTGCAATCCATGTTTATTTAAACAAACGTAAACACGACTAAACATGAACACTACAAAACAATAAACAAAACGAAAACCGAAAACAGCCTATACTTGTGCCTAACATCGAACAAGGACATCAAGACACTCAGGACAATCACCCACAATACAACCAAAGAATATGGCTGCCTAAATATGGTTCCCAATCAGAGACAATGATAAACACCTGCCTCTGATTGAGAACCACTTCAGACAGCCATAGACTTTCCTAGAACACCCCACTAAACTACAATCCCACTAAGCTACAATCCCACTAAGCTACACACCACATACAAAAACCCATGTCACACCCTGGCCTGACCAAATACATGAAGAAAAACACAAAATACTACGACCATGGCGTGACACCGCTATCCCAAAGCAGTTAACTCACACATCTGCCAGCCTCAGCGTGGTCAATTCCTGCCAGTCTGCACAGCGCAATATCAACCCAGAGTATATCAGACTGTTTTTCTCTACCACATCTCCAGATTCCTACCGCAAGCTCTGAACCTTTACTCCGGATAATCACAGCTAGCTGGCTGCTATCCGAGTGGCTACTCATGGCTAACGTCTCTGTCCCGAAGCAAGCACCAGTTAGCCTGGAGCTAGCCTCCAACTAGGCCCATCTCCAGGCTAGCCGAAGAAATCCATCAGACAATTTCTGGGCATCAATTACCTCTTTTGCCAATTGGCCTGGACCCTGTGCTGCCGACACAGAGCCCCGCCGATCCATCACGACTGGTCTGCCGACGTAACAGTCCGAGGGGGTTTCAACAGTCTCTCCCATTGAGACGTCCCCCTGAGGCCCATCTAATAGTCTGCTAGTTTCGGCCTCCTAGGTGTCTGAATCGCCGTGCCTCCAGCTCACCTAGCTACTCACTGGACCCTATGATCACTCGCACATGCCTCTCCCTAATGTCAATATGCCTTATCTATTGCTGTTTTGGAGAGTGATTTTTGTCTTATTTCACTGTAGAGCACATATGTCAGAGTCAAGGCCCGCGGGCCACATCCGGCCCGCGAGAAGGTTTTTTACGGCCCCTGGGATGATCTTGATTTATTATTAGAACCGGCCCGCAGCCCGCAGATCTTTTACACGCACCAATACTACATTTCCCACAATGCAACGGTGACGCACCGAGCAGTAGGCTGCTTCATTTCAATATTTATTGGCACAGCAGTTGTCAGCATCACAGTAAAACGCGACAGGTGAGCTGACAGCTTATCATTGTATCATACACCAGGAAGCGTTGTGCGGTAAAGCCTTGAAAATGGAGCATGTAATGAGCATCATCACGCGCACAGTTAACTTTATCAGAGCCAAAGGTTTGAATCACCGCCAGTTCAAGGCATTTCTGACGGAGTTAGAAACGGAGCATGGTGATTTGCCTTATCACACAGAGGTGCGATGGCTAAGCCAGGGAAAGGTGCTTCAAAGATGTTTCGAGCTTCGTGAGGAGATTTGTCTGTTCTTGGACAGCAAAGGGAAAGACACAACACAACTCCGAGACGAAATGTTTCTGTGTGAAATGGCTTTTCTGTGTGACATTACGAGTCATCTGAATGCAATGAACTTGCAGCTGCAGGGTCGGGATCGTGTCATATCTGATATGTACAGTACAGTGAAGGCATTTAAAACCAAACTGACTCTGTGGGAGACGCAGATGCGGAAAGAAAATTTGAGCCACTTTCCCAGCTGCCAGACCATGAAAGAGAAGCTCTCTACCAGTGCGTTCCCGAGCGCACAGTTGGCTGATAAAATAGGTATGCTTGCCGCTGACTTTCGACGCCGATTTGCTGACTTTGAAGCACAAAAAGCAGGTTGGAACTGCTCGGTAACCCATTTGCTGTTGACGTGGAAAGCTCACCACCAAACCTCCAAATGGAGTTGATTGACCTCCAATGCAATGATGCACTGAGGGCAAAATATGCGGCAGTGGGTGCTGCGGAGTTCGCCCGTTTCCTCCCCGACACAATGCCCCAGCTGCGCATCCAGGCTGCTCAAACGTTGTCTATGTTTGGCAGCACATACCTGTGTGAACAACTGTTTTCTTTGATGAACTTGAACAAAACATCACACAGAAGTCGACTTACTGCTGAACACCTCCACTCAATTCTGAGGATTTCCTCAGCTCAGAGCCTTACCCCGAACATTGATGAACTTGTGGAAAAGATGGGACACCACCAAGTATCACCCTCAACCTCAAACAAGTGAACATTACTGTGCAATCACATATTTAGAGTTTTTACTCAGTTCAAGTTTAAAAGTTAAAGTTTAATATTTGTTTTCACTGCATGTTACTTCTCCTTAAACAAAGTGTTGTTTTTGATTAATAGATTTTTGTGCTTTATTTTATTGTATTTCAATCCAATTATATTTTAAAAATATTTCAGTTGAGTGGATGATAGAAAATTGCTATTATTGTTTTTTTTCTTTGAAGTAAATTTAGCCCACTTTTGCTAAAATAGAAAATATAGGCTACTGATGGTGCCTTGAATACCGGTTTCTTTCATTTAATGTTCATGTTATGGGGATTTTTATATAAAGGAAATTTGTCTTTTGTGTCTGTTGAAAATTAAAGATTACTGACAGAGCCATAAGAAAATATTGCTTTATTTATCTGATCATATTGGAATATATTTGTTAGGTTTTCAGTAGGTTCAATTAGGTTCACTAGACTATATGCGTCATTTAAAATTTTTTCAATGAACATTCGAACAGTCCGGCCCTCGGCTTGTAGCTAAATTTTTTATTTGGCCCTCCGTCCATTTGACTTTGACACCCCTGCTGTAGAGCCTCAAGCCCTGCTCAAAATGCCTTAGCTAGCCCTTTTTTCCACCCCCCACACATGCGGTGACCTCACCTGGCTTAAATGGTGTCTCTAGAGACAAAACCTCTCTCATCATCACTCAATGCCTAGGCTCTGCTCCTTTTTACTCTCTGTTCTGAACGCACTAGACAACCAGTTCTTTTAGCCTTTAGCCGTACTCCTCTCCTACTCCTCCTCTGTTCCTCTGGTGATGTAGAGGTTAACCCAGGCCCTGCAGCCCCCAGCATCACTCCCATTCCCCAGGCGATCTCATTTGTTCACTTCTGTAACCGTAAAAGCATTGGTTTCATGCATGTTAACATTAGAAGCCTCCCTAACTTTGCTTTATTCACTGCTTTAGCACACTCCACCAACCCAGATGTCCTAGCCTGTCTGAATCCTGGCTTAGGAAGGCCACGATAAATCCTGAAATTTCCATCCCAAACTATAACATATTCCAACAAGATAGAACTGCCAAAGGGGGCGAAGTTGCAATCTACTGCAGAGATAGCCTGCAGAGTTCTGTCATTCTATCCAGGTCTGTGCCCAAACAATTCAAGCTTCTACTTTTAAAACTCCACCTTTCCAGAAACAAGTCTCTCACAGTTGCCACTTGTTATACACCCCCTACAGCCCCCAGCTGTGCCCTAGACACCATATGTGAATTGATTGTCCCCCCATCTATCTTCAGAGTACTGTTTGGTGACCTAAACTGGGACATGTTTAACACCCAGGCCGTCCTACAATCTAAGATAGGTGCCCTCAATCTCACAAAAATTAACAAGGAACCTACCAGGTATAACCTTATAACCATGGGCACCCTCTTAGATATCATCTTGATCAACTTCCCCTCTAAATACACCTCTGCTGTCTTCAACCAGGATCTCAGCGATCACTGCCTCATTGCCTGCGGGCGAAATGGGTCCGCAGTCAAACGACCACCCCTCATCACTGTCACACTCCCTAAAACACCTAGAATATGTGGACAACTACAAATACAGTTGAAGTCTGAAGTTTACATACACCGTAGCCAAATACATTTAAACTCAGTTTTTCACAATTCCTGACATTTAATCCTAGTAAATATTCCCTGTCTTAGGTCAGTTAGGATCACCACTTTATTTTAAGAATGTGAAATGTTAGAATAATAGTTGAGAGAATGACTTATTTCAGCTTTTTATTTCTTTCATCACATTCCCAGTGGTTCAGAAGTTTACATACACTCAATTAGTATTTGGTAGCATTGCCTTTAAATTGTTTAACTTGGGTCAAATGTTTTGGGTAGCCTTCCACAAGCTTCTCACAATAAATTGGGTGAATTTTGGCCCAGAGTCAGAGTCAGGTTTGTAGGCCCCCTTGCTCGCACACGCTTTTCCAGTTATGCCCACAGATTTTGTATAGGATTGAGGTCAGGGCTTTGTGATGGCCACTCCAATACCTTGGCTTTGTTGTCCTTAAGCCATTTTGCCACAACTTTGGAAGTCTGCTTGGGGTCATTGTCCATTTGGAAGACCAATTAGTGACCAAGCTTTTACTTCCTGACTGATGTCTTGAGATGTTGCTTCAATATATCCACATAATTTTCCTTCCTCATGATGCCATCTATATTGTAAAGAGCACCAGTCCCTCCTGCTGCAAAGCACCCCCACAACATGATACTGCCACCCCTGTGCTTCATGGTTGGGATGGTGTTCTTCGGCTTGCAAGCATCCTCCTTTTTCCTCCAAACATTTCAATGGTCATTATGGACAAACAGTTCTATTTTTGTTTCATCAGACCAGAGGACATTTCTCCAAAAAAGTACAATCTTTGCCCCCATGTGCAGTTGCAAACCGTAATCTGGCTTTTGTATGACGGTTTTGGACCATTGGCTTCTTCCTTGCTGAGCGGCCTTTCAGGATATGTCGATATAGGACTCATTTTACTGTGGATATAGATACCTTTGCACCTGTTTCCTCCAGCATCTTTACTTGTGTCATGCACAAAGTAGATGTCCTAACCGACTTCCAAATCTATAGTTTGTTAACAAGAAATTTGTGGAGTGGTTGAAAAATGAGTTTTAATGACTCCAACCTAAGTGTATGTAAACTTCCGACTCAACTGTACCTAGGTGTCTGGTTAGTCTGTAAACTCTCCCTCCAGACTCACATTAAGCATCTCCAATCCAAACTTAAATCTAGAATCGGCTTCCTATTTCGCAACAAAGCCTCTTTCACTCATGCCGCCAAACATACCCTCGTAAAACTGACTATCCTACCGATCCATGACTTCGGCGATGTAATTTACAAAATAGCCCCCACACTCTACTCAGCAAACTGGATGGTATCTATCATAGTGCCATCCGTTTTGTAGCGCCATAAACTACCCACTAGCGCGACATGTATGCTCTCGTTGGTTGGCCCTCGCTTCATATTCGTCGCCAAACCAACTGGCTCCAGGTCATCTACAAGTCTATGCTAGGTAAAGCACCGCCTTATCTCAGCTCACTGGTCACCATAGCAACACCCACCCATAGCACGCGCTCCAGCAGGTATATTTCACTGGTCACAACCAAAGCCAACACTTCCTTTGGCCGCCTTTCCTTCCAGTTCTCTGCTGCCATTGACTGGAACGAATTGCAAAAATCACTGAAGCTGGAGTCTTATATCTCCCTCTTTAACTTTAAGCATCAGCTGTCAGAGCAGCTTACCAATCACTGTACCTGTACACAGCCAATCATTTAATAGCACACCTCATCCCCATATTATTACTTACCCTCTTGCTCTTTTGCATCCCAGTATGTCTACAGTATGTCTACTATGTCATCATCTGCACTTCTATCCCTCCAGTATTAATGCTAAATTGTAATTTTTTCACCTCTATGGCCTATTTATTGCCTACCTCCCTACTCTTCTATATTTGCACACACTGCACATAGATTTTTCTATTTTTTTTCTATTGTGTTATTGACTGTATGTTTGTTTATGTGTAACTCTGTGTTGTTGTTTTTGTCGCATTGCTTTGCTTTATCTTGGCCAGGTCGGTGTTGTAAATGAGAACTTGTTCTCAACTGGCTTACCTGGTTAAATAAAGGTGAAATAAAAAATGTTTAAAAAAAAGAAACACTGCTGTGCCTTCTTCACAACTGTGCGTGTGTGTTTGGACCGTTTTAAGCCTTTAGCGATTTGGACACCGAGGAACTTGAAGCTGTCTACCTGCCCCAATGCCACCCTGTTGTCCCCCCCAACCTACTGTTGTGTCAAATGGAGAGCTACAGTGTATTCAAGCTAACAATGATTACATGTGACTAAATTCACAGGCTCTATAAACTCTCTCTTAGATCTATCTTATTGTTGAATCAGTGATACAAAACACCTTTCAAAGGACATTGATGCCTTTATCAGGATTTTGATATGAATGTATTTCTAACAAAGCATGGCACATCATTGACTGATTTCTGTTTGTTGGTCTAAGCATGTACTGTACAGTAGCATCCTTTGATAGTGCTTCAGTGACTTCACAGACAGCAATTCCCCTGGCTTCGCCTTAGGGTATTTCTCCCCTTGTTGCTGTTCAACAACACTTTCCAACCTGATAAGTTGATCCTGGAGCGCCAGTAAACTATGGGCTGCAAAGTATATTATGTCTTTCTGGACATTCTTATAGTTGGCTGTGAGAGCTGGAGACAAACATTTAGACAAACACGTCTTATTTCCAAATGGTACGTGGTTCACCAAGATATCTGGATGTGAGGAGCAGGCCAGTCCTGTGCTGTCACCAGTTTGGTTTGGTTAGGGTTCTGAGCCAGCGGGCTTGAGATATGCTGCATTCATATGTGTGTGTAAACAAATGTGAATGCAAGTCATTCATGTCCATGAAAGACCTGAAGAAAAGTTTGAGTTACTCAAGCAGGGAGGAGAACATCCTTGACTCTGTGAATTAATTTGTTTATATTCTGTCTTCCCTGCTTCACCTGAGAACTTAGTTGGGGAAAGAGATGTTTGTGTGTGTGTGTTTGTTACGAGAGGGGACCAGATGTACCCACAAGAATAGTAAACAAACAAAATGTGGGGACATTTTGTTAGTCCCCACAATTTCAGATGCTATTTCTATGGGGTTTAGGGTTAAGGTTAGAATTAGTGTTAGGGTTAGAATTAGGTTTAGGAGCTAGGGTTAGTTTTAGGTTTAGGGTTAGGAGCTAGGGCTAGGTTAAGGGTTAGGGTTAAGGTTATGGTAAGGCTTACAGATAGGTTAGGGGTTAGGAAAAATAGGAATTTGAAATGGAGTAAATTTGTTCAAGACTATTTGTGTGTGTATGTTTTGTGTGTTTGTGTGTGTGTGTGAGTGCGTGTGTGCGTGTGTGAGATGGCATGCTTGTGTAGGGATAGGATTTGATTCATGGTGTGGGAGGGTTACCACCAGAGACGGCCATTGACCTACAGTCTGAGGGCTGTTGGACTGGAACCAGAGCCTTGTTCTGACAGAGCAAGCATTGCGTGAGCTGTGACGGATGGCGCCGGTCCGTTTGAGAGCCCCTGAGCAGGTGTGTGTCTCGCTCACATCTGCAGGGGAGCACAGTGAACCGAGACAAAATGGCAGACGCACTGGGCCCCATCCGTTACCTGTGCACTGAGACACACTAATGATTATGGATGCAAGCCTATTAACGGTCACATCTGTAAGGGAGCACAACAACCAGCACACTGGGAGTGAGTCAGCACTTCCAACTCCCTACTGGAAAATAGACATGCTGGAGTCAATGTGGGAAGAAGTTAAATCAAAATGGTGCCTCTGTCTTCTTCGTAGGGAGTACGATTTTACCATTCTTCTAGCTTTCAGTATGTGTTGGTGGGAGATATTCCTTCTCTATGCTATGGAGTTCAGAAGTTAGCCAGTTTAACTTTATTATGGACAACTGGATTTCAGCAAGTGGGGCAGACGTTAAGGACATGGAAGCGAAATAAGAAACTTGCTGATAAAGCTTTACTATCTAATGAATTCATCAACTTAAAAACAGCATTAAATATTAATTCTAAGAGTATAGGTAATAAATTAAATATTACTCATTGAATCACAATTTAAAAATGCATAATATGATTTGCATAGTTTTACTCCTGATAGGAAATAATAATGGGTGGTTGTCTTGTAGCGTCTTTCATGACGGATGAAGCTCGCGTTTTTTTAGTCCTCCATCCTCCCTCTCTCCTACTTGCTTCTCATTAAAGTTTTAAAGGGGTCTGTTTTAATTGTCAATCCTTAGACAGGTTGATAAAAGCAACTTGACAATTAAGTTCATGGGCACCGTTATGCATGTTAATTAGGTCTTATTTGGGTTTCTATTGTTATTGAAAGGAGCACTCTTGGTGGAGCTAAATGTCAACCATCAACTTTTTCTCTGCTATGAAATAATGTAATTAAGCCTGTTATTGTAAAACTGCCAGCTTCCCTTCCAAATCAACTTTAATGTACTTAATAAGACGTCAACTTCTGACAATTCTGCTTCTGATGTCTCTGCTGGCAATTTTTCTGTCAAATTTTCGATATAAGCCTAGCAAGAACATTATGTATGAGGGAGAGGGGCCCGGAGTGAGAGGAAGTAGATGAGAGAGAGGGCAATAGAGAGAATGAGAGAGAGAGTAAAACGATAAAATATACAGACCACAAATTCCAGTTGGCTGTACTTAAAATCTTTAACATCATCCTTGGCTCTGGCATCGTCCCCCAATATTTGGAACCAAGGACTGATCAACCCAATCCACAAAAGTGGAGACAAATTTGACCCCAATAACTACCTTGGGATATGCGTCAGCAGCAACCTTGGGAACAACCTGTGCATTAACTTTAACAGCAGAATCATACATTTCCTCAGTGAAAACAATGTACTGAGGAAATGTAAATTACCGTACGACCGTCCACGTATTCACCCTGCAAACCCTAATTGACAAGCAAACAAACCAAAACAAAGACACATTTTTCTCATGATTTCTCGACTCATTTTGGCATGAGGGTCTGTTATACAAATTTATCAAAATGGTGTTGGGGGAAAATATACATGATAAAATCTATGCACACAAACAACAAGCGTGCGGTTAAAATTGGCAAAAAACACACATTTCTTTCTACAGGGCTGTGGGATGAGACAGGGATGCAGCTTAAGTCCCAACCTCTTCAACATATATATTAACAAATTGTAGCCAAATGTAGCTACTGCTCATGTTTGTATCTATGCTGATGGCGCAAAAGCCATGACAGGGAGACATAGTGGAGTGGTAACACGCATGCAAGCAGTTGCTCCCGACGCCACTTGGGTACACTGCAGCATTCACTGAGAGGCTCTTGCTGCCAAGGGAATGCCTGACAGCATGAAAGACGTTTTGGACACCACAGTGAAAATGGTTAACTTTGTTAAAGCAAGGCCCCTGAACTCTTGTCTATTTTCTGCACTATAAAATGATATGGGCGGCAACCACGTAACGCTATAACAACGTGTGCTGGTTATCAAGGGGCAAAGTATTGACGCGTTTTTTTAAATTGAGAGACGAGTTTAAAGTTTTCTTAACTGACCACAATTTTCACTTGTCTGACCGCTTGCATGATGATGAGTTTCTCACACGACTGGCCTATCTGGGTGATATTTTTTCTCGCCTGAATGATCTGAATCTTGGATTACAGGGACTCTCCGCAACTATATTCAATGTGCGGGACAAAATTGAGCCTATGATTAAGAAGTTGGAGCTCTTCTCTGTCTGCATTAACAAGGACAACACACTGGTCTTTACATCATTGTATGATGTTTTGTGTGCTTATGGACAATGTCAAATATGATATAGTGAAGCACCTGAGTGAGTTAGATGCGCAATTACGCAGGTACTTTCCCAAAATGGATGGCACAAACAACTGGATTTGTTATCCCTTTCATGCCCTGTCTCCAGTCCACTTACCGATATATCTGAAAAAGAGATCCTCACCAAAATTGCAACAAGCTGTTCTGTGAAAATTGAATTGAATCAGAAGCCACTACCAGATTTCTGGATTGGGCTGTGCTCAGAGTATCCTGCCTTGGCAAATCGCGCTGTTAAGACACTGATGCCCTTTGCAACCTATGTGAGAGTGAATTCTCGGCCCTCACTAGCATGACAACTAAATACAGGCACAGACTGTGTGTGGAAAAGGATTTAAGACTGAGACTCTCTCCAATAAATCAAATCAGATCAAATAAAATTGTATTTGTCACATGCGCCGAATACAACAGGTGTAGACCTTAACCAACAATGCAGTTTTAAGAAAATACAAACAAAAAGTAAGAGATAAGAATAACAAATAATTAAAGAGCAGCAGTAAACAGCTGGGCTATTTACAGGGGGTACCGGTACAGAGTCAACATGTCAATGTGCTGGGGCACCGGTGTCAAGGTAATTAAGGTAATTATGTACATGGAGGTAGAATTATTAAAGTGGCTATGCATAGATAATAACAGAGTATCAGTAGCGTGGGGGGTCATTGCAAAAGTCTGGGTAGCCATTTGATTAGCTGCTCAGGAGTCATATGGCTTGGGGGTAGAAACTGTTTAGAAGCCACTTGGACCTAGATTTGGCCCTCCGGTACCGCTTGCCGTGCAGTAGCATAGAGAACAGTCTATGACTAGGATGGCTGAAGTCTTTGACAATTTTTAGGGCCAACCCAACATTGCAGAGTTATGTGCATCCTTTCAAGCACACCCTTCTCATTAACCTGTGGTGAGTTATTCACAATTTTCGATGAACAAATCCGGTTTTATATTTAAAGATGGTTAAATAAAGAGCATAATTATTGATTATTATTACATTATTGTTTGGGTACTGGTCCTAAAAAAGCTCTTTGTCACTTCCCACGAGCCGGGATGTGACAGAAACTCACACTCATTCTTCTGTTTAATAAATGTATCTTATAATGTGTGTTTGGCAGACTTACAATAATGGCAAAAAAAAAAAAAATTTGAGAGGGGGTACGCAGCTGGAAATTGAATGTTTGAAGGTGTACGGGACTATAAAAGTTTGCGAACCACTGCCCTAGAGCACACAAAAAACAATGCATACCTCGGCGTAAACACACCGTAAGTGCCACAGGTAACTTCCATAAAGCTGTGAATGAGCTGGGAGAAAAGGCAAGAAGGGACTTCTATGCAATCAAAAGGAACATAAAAGTTTACATACCAATTAGATCTGGGTAAAAACACTTGAATCAGTTATACGAGCCAAATTACTTCTATGCTCGCTTAGAAGCAAGCAAGCAACACTGAAACATGCATGAGAGCGTCAGCTGTTTCGGATGACTGTGTGATCACGCTCTCCGTAGCTTATGAGAGTCGGACCTTTAAACAGGTCAACATTTACAAGGTCGCAGGGCCAGACGGATTACCAGGATGTGTACTCCGAGCATGCACTGATCAACTGGCAAGTGTCTTCACTGAGTCTGTGATACCAGTCTGTGATACCAACATGTTTCAAGCAGACCAGCATGGTCCCTGTGCCCAAGAACACTAAAGTAACCAGCCTAAATGAGAACTGACTCGTACCACTCATGTCTGTAGCAATGAAGTGCTTTGAAAGGCTGGTCATGGCTCACATCAACACGATAATCCCAGAAACCCTAGACAGCACACCACACTGCCTTTTCCCACCTGGACAAAAGGAACACCTATGTGAGAATGCTATTCATTGACTACAGCTCAGCGTTCAACATCATAGTGACCTCAATGCTCATCACTAAGCTAAGGACCCTGGGTCTAAACTCCTCCCTCTGCAACTGGATCGTCCTGTACTCCCTGTTCGCTCATGACCGCATGGCCAGGCATGACTCCAACATCATCATTAAGTTTGCCGATGACACAACAGTGGTAGGCCTGATCACCGATGATGATGAGACAGCCTCTAGGGAGGAGAACGGGCCGTGTGGTGCCTCAACGTGATCAAGAAAAAGGAGATGATTGTGGACTACAGGAAAAGGAGGACCGAGCACGCCCCCATTCTCATTGATGGGGCTGTAGTGGAGCAGATTGAGAGTTTCAAGGTCCTTGGTGTCCACATCAAACACAACAAGACAGTAGTGAAGAGGACACGACAAAGCCTATTCCCACTCAGAAGACTGAAAAGATGTGGCATGGCTTCTCAGATCCTCAAAATGTTCTACAGCTGCATCATCGAGAGAATCCTTCGGTTCTGACTTAGAATATGTGGACAACTATAAATACCTAGGTGTCTGGTTAGACTGTAAACTCTCCTTCCAGACTCATATTAAGCATCTCCAATCCAAAATTGCAAACAAAGCCTCCTTCACTCATGCTGCCAAACATACCCTCGTAAAACTGACTATCCTACTGATCCATAACTTCGGCGATATCATTTACAAAATAGCCTCCAACACTCCACTCAGCAAATTGGATGCAGTCTATCACAGTGCCATCATTTTGTCACCAAGCCCCATATACTACCCACCACTGTGACCTGTATGCTCTTGATGGCAAGTCTTCGGCTTTGGAACGTTTTCATCAAACTTTAAAATCCTTGCTTCGTGCATACGGTACAGAACTGTCTGCAGATTGGGAGGAGGGCTTACCTTGGCTGTTACTAGCTGCTTGTGAAGTAGTGCAAGAAAGCACATGTTTTAGCCCAAATGACTTAGTGTTTGGTCATAAGGTGCGTGGGCCTCTAGCAGTGTTGCAGGATGGTTGTTTGCCTGAGGAACCACCTCAGAACCTTATTGAGTATGTAAATGGTTTTAGGTTGAAGTTGTATAAGGCTGGTGAACTGGCAAAGAAAAACTAAAATCTGAAATATGACAGAGAGGCTGAGCTGCGTGAGTTTAGTCCCGGTGATCGTGTACTTGCTCTTCTGCCTCTTGTAAGTTCACCTTTTCAGGCAAAATATTGTGGTCCTTTCAATGTGTTGCGTAAAGTGTAGTAAGTCCTCTAAATTATGCCATGTGAACCTGTTAAAATGTTGTCACTCCCATGATCTGAGCGGGATTGAGGGCACTCCAGCGGTGAGGTCAGCGTTGACTGCTGCTCCAGTCACTGTATCTTGTGGCTTTAATTTGGTGGAGGGGGGAGAAGAGGAGGACGTTAGAGTTTCGGATGAGGTCTTACAGGGTCGGTTGAAAAACTCCCAGACTTTGCAAAACCTTGGTTTTGGTAGATCATTTAGACTGAGAAACGTGATGAATTGGTAGCTCTTATTAGAAACTACCCTGTTTTGTTTTCTGACACTCTATCGCAAACCCACTTAATTGAGCATGATATAGACATCGGAGATGCTAAGCCTACCAAACAGAGATTTTATCGTGTATCTGAGGAGAAGAGATTGAAACTGGAAACAGAGGTGCAGTATATGTTGGACAATGGTATTGCGGAGCCATGTTGTTCAAATTGGGCTTCACCCTGTCTTTTGGTCAAAAAGTCTGATTCCACTTTCAGACCTTGCACTGATTATAGAAAAGTGAACAATGTTACTAAAGCAGACCTTTACCATCTTCCTAGGATGGAGTACTGTATTGAACAAGTTGTGTCAGCAAAGTATGTTAGCAAATTTGATATTTTAAATGGATATTGGCAAGTACCCCTTACCAAAAGAGCTTGTGAGATTGCTGTCTTTATAACTCTGTCAGGTTTGTTCTCTTATACAGTGATGCCTTTCAGCTTGCGGAATGCTCCAGCCACCTTCCAGAGGCTAATGAATCCGGTGGTCTCAGGTCTGGAAGGGTGTGCTGTGTTTTTGGACGACGTGGTCATCTACTCAGACTCCTGGGAGGACATGTTTGGAGAGTGCAAGTCCTGTTCGAAAGACTGGTGTGGGCCAGGTTGACTATTAATTTGGCAAAAGGTGAGTTTGCCAAAGCTACAGTCACATACCTAGGCAAGGTTGTTGGTCAGGGTTTTGTCTGTCCTGTGGAAGCCAAGGTCCAGGCTGTGAAGCAGTTCCCACAGCTGTCCACAAAGAAAGAACTGATGCGCTTCCTGGGAATGGCGGGGTACTACCGTGCTTTCTGTAAAAACTTTTCAGTAGTAGTGTCCCCCCTGACCAATCTGTTGAAGGCCAAGGCTGAATTTATCTGGTCCACCCAGTGTCAAGAGGCATTTGATGCAGTTAAGGCTCTTTTGTGTTTGGCACCTGTATTGGCAGCACCAAATTTTGGGAAACCCTTCAAATTGCAGGTAGACGCCAGTCAAATCCGCGCTGGGGCTGTGCTTCTCCAGGAGAATGATAACAATGTTGAGTGTCCAGTCAGTTTCTTCTCCCGGAAATTTAATAAGTATCAGAAAAACTATTCTGTAATTGAAAAGGAGGCTTTAGGTCTCATTTTGGCTTTACAGCAATTCGAGGTCTATGTTGGTTCCGGTTTGACCCCTTTAACTGTGTTCACTGACCACAACCCACTTATTTTTCTGAGGTCCCTGCAAAATCCCAACCAGCGCTGATGCGTTGGGCTTTGTTCTTGCAACCATTCAACCTTGATATTAGACACGTTAGTGGTAAGGATAATATCATTGCTGATGCTCTGTACCGTACTCCTTTAACCTAGTTTGTATCTTCACTCTGCTGACCCGTACGGGCTGTCTGCACCTCTTTCCTCTTAAATTGCTCTCCAGGTATCAAGGCTGCCGAGTTTGAGGGTTGGACAGTCAGTTGGGGGACACGGGGCTACTACTAGGAGCCGGGACTGGTATCCCTTTTGGGATGGGGGGTTTGAATGGTTTCGAATATGTTGGAGGAAGTTGGGTTGAGGGTGGGACCCTCATTTTAAGGAGTGGGGTGTCACGGCTCCTCCTCTGCAGTGCAGGGGCGGTTCCTCCTGCAGGCAGAGGAGGGTCGTTAGTGATTGGAGTCACCTGGGCTCTAAGTATTTAAACTGTCACTAATCACTTCTCTCTCTCTCTCTGCTCCTCCAGGTATGAACCTGTTTTGTTTGTTCTTTTGTAGTTTTGCATAGTTTTCACTCAGTCATTCACACACACAGATTCACACATCCCTGCACTTTACATACACCTTACATTATGATACTTCCACACCTCATTCCCTTTTCTTAGTTTAAAGTTCATCGTTTTGTTTACAATAAAGATCATTTTTTAATTGGCCTAAACCTGTTCGCGTCCCCTCATTTTTGCCACAGGCTATGAGCCGGCCTGTGACACTAAAGAGGGTAGTGTGTCTGGCCTGGGGCTAAGCTTCCATCCATCCAGGACCTCTATACCAGGCGGTGTTAGAGGAAGCCCCTAAAACTGCATTGTTGGTTAAGGGCTTGCAAGTAATTTCACTGTTGTATTTGGCGCATGTGACAAATAAAATTTGATTTGAGAACCCATTGCCCTTTATGGTTGTGAGGTCTGGGGTCCACTCACCAAACAATAATTCACAAAATGGGACAAACACCAAATTGAGACTGCATTAATTTTTAAATTTTTTATTTCACCTTTATTTAACTAGGCAAGTCAGTTAAGAACAAATTCTTATTTACAATGACGGCCTACCCTGGCTCAACCCGGACGACCAATTGTGCACCTACAGAATTTTACAAAAATGTTCTCTGTGTACAACGTAAAACACCAAATAATGTACGCAGAGCAGAATTAGGCCGATACCAGCTACTTATCAAAATCTAGAAAAGAGACGTTAAATTCTACAACCACCTAAAAGGAAACAATAACCTTCCATAACAAAAGCCACCACCTACAGAGAGATGAATCTGTAGAATAGTTTGCTAGGCAAGCTGGTCCTGGGGCTCTGTTCACAAACACAAACACACCTTACAGAGCTCCAGGACAGCAACACAGTTAGATCCAACCAAATCATGAGAAAACCAGAAGATAATTACTTGACACATTAGAAAGAATTAACAAAAAAAAACTCAGCAAACTAGAAGGCTGTTTGGCCCTGAACAGAGAGTACACACTGGCAGAATACCTGACTGCTGTGCCTGATCCAAACTTAAGGAAAGCTTTGACTATGTACAGACGCAGTGAGCATAGCCTCACTATTGAGAAAGGCCGCCGTAGGCAGACCTGGCTCTCAAGAGAAGACAGGCTATGTGCACACTGCCCACAGAATTAGGTGGAAATTGAGCTGCACTTCCTAACCTCCTGCCAAATGTATGAATTACCATATTAGAGATACAGATTTCCCTCAGATTACATAGATCCACACAGAATTCGAAAACAAATCCAATGTTGATAAACTCTCATATGTATTGGGTGACATACCACAGTGTTCCATCACTACAGCAAGATTTGTGACTTGTTACCACAAGAAAAGGGCAACCAGTTAAAAACAAACCTTATTGTAAATACAACCCATATTTATGTTTATTTATTTTCCCTTTTGTACTCTAACTATTTGCACATAATATGACAATTGTAATCTCTTTATTCTTTTGGAACTTTTGTGAGTGTAATGTTTAATGATAATTTATATTGTTTATTGAACTTTTTTAAATTATCTAGTTCACTTGCTTTGACAATGTTAACATAAATTTGCCATGCAAATGAAGCCCTTAAATTGAAATTGAAATTGAGAGAGTCAGAGTGTGTGTGTGTGTGTGTGTGTGTGTGTGTGTGTGTGTGTGTGTGTGTGTGTGTGTGTGTGTGTGTGTGTGTGTGTGTGTGTGTGTGTGTGTGTGTGTGTGTGTGTGTGTGTGTGTGTGTGTGTGTGTGTGTGTGTGTGTGTGTGAGTGAGAGGGAGAGAGAGAGAGAGAGAGAGAGAGAGAGATACTGAGAGAGAGAAAGAGAGAGTGAGATAGAGAAAGAGAAAGGGAGTGAGTGAGATAGAGAGAAAGAGAGAGAGAGCGAGAGCGAGAAAGAGAAAGAAGAGCCTGGATCTGCTAGAGCAGAGAGCAGTACTGCCAAACCTGGGCCCTGGCAGTAAACCCCAAAATGACTAAAATAATGAATTTCCAGATCTCAGGGAATTAGACCAAAGTTCTCAATTGGTACAAAATATATAGAGTAATGCACACACTACAATTACTTAGGTTTAAAAATAAGCTCAACTGGACATCTTAATGAGGCAGTCAATGAACTGAGAGAGAAAGCATGCAGGGCATTCTATGCCATTAAAAAACTAATTCAAATTGAAATACCTATTAAAATGTGGCTAAAATGAATTAAATGTGTCATTGAACCAATTGCACTTCATGGCAGCGAGGTGTGGGGTCCACTTGCAAAACAAGATTTCACCAAATGGGACAAACACCCCATTGAAACCCTGCATGCAGAGTTCTGTAAGGTTCTCCTACATGTCCAGAGAAAAACTACAAACAATGCATGCAGGGCAGAATTAGGCCAATATCCACTAATAATAAAAACTAAAAAAAGAGCAATTAAGTTTTAGAAACATCTAAAATACAGTAACCCCCTCTCATATCATTACCAAGCCCTGCAATGTCAAGAGCTGAGCAAAGAAAATAGTCCCCTCATCCAGCTGGTCTTGGGGCTGAGTTCACCTCAGGATCAGAATATCCAATCAATCAGAATAAACCAAATTACAACACAGTCAGAACAAAACTACATTGCATATTGGGAAACACAAACACAAAGCAAAATGCACTGCTATCTGGCCCTTAATCGACAGTACACCGTGGCTAACTATTTGACCATGGTTACTGATCAAAACCTTAGAAAAACCCTGACAAAGTACAGGCTCGGTGAGCACAGCCCTGCCATTGAGAAGGGTAGACACAGGAAAACCTGGCTCCCTGTAGAGGAAAGGCTGTGCAACCACTGCACAACAGCAGCACCTGAGAGAGAGCTGCAGTCCCTGACAAAATGTGAAAAATATAAAACAATTAGAGAGTGTCATTTCCCCGAATTTGAAACCCTTATTCGCGGTTTCAAATACCTCTCTAATGAGAGTAGGCTACCCGTCCTGTTGGGGGAGGACACAGAGAGCTGTGGGATGGCAGCACACTGCATTGCTGCCTGCCATAAGATGTGGGACAGTGTCTGACAGACCAACCAACCTGCACATGTCCTCTATGCTCATTGTTCAAAGTATAGTTATTTTGACCCTTGGTTATTGTTATTACTGTTGTCCCGTTGACAATTTTGATTCTTATTATTTTAATATTGTAAATATCCAAAGTAAGCTTTGGCAATACTATGTACATTGTTACGTCATGACAATAAAGCAAACTGAATTGAATTGAATTGAGAGAGAGAGCGAGAGAGAGAGAGTGAGAGAGAGAGAGAGAGAGTGAGAGAGAGAGAGAGAGAGAGAGAGAGAGAGAGAGAGAGAGAGAGAGAGAGAGAGAGAGAGAGAGAGAGAGAGAGAGAGAGAGAGAGAGAGAGAGAGAGAGAGAGAGAGAGAGAGAGAGAGAGAGAGAGAGAGAGAGAGAGAGAGAGAGAGAGAGAGAGAGAGAGAGAGAGAGAGTGATAGAGTGAGAGGGGGGAGAAATTATAAAGAGTGAGCAAGAGAGTTGGGTGAGGGGGCAACCAGATTACCCAGCACACCTTGCACACGCTCACATCAAAGCGGTACCCCCATCTGCCCGAGGCACAGTCCATCCCCCATGTCACTCCACACATCCTCCTGTTCATGTTGAATAATTGACAGATCTGTTTTACATGCTCAGCATTTGCTAGGACATGGCAGTGTGACTCCGAATGGGGCATGACTGGCTCCATCAGGGCATGGGGTAGGCTGACTTCATTACAATGGAGGCATACTAATACACTATGGGGATGAATTCAATCAAACTTGCACTGGTGGAAAGGTTGTTGTTACCGTGGAGTAGAGTACACTTCATAGGAAGAGTAATACAAAAAAATAAAGGTTACTTTGATTATGATAACAATTATTTGACAGGGCCCAGAAACATAAAAGCTTATTTTACTTATAAAGTGTAGGTTTGATTGAAAAAACACAGAATATATTTCATTCTTGGCATTTTAACATCATAGATTTAGCCGGTGGTAACTTGTGGAATCAACACAGGCTGGAATGTGGTTTTAACCAATCAGCACTCAGGATTAGACCCACCCGTTGTGTAATGTGTACTTATTACCGATTGTACTGAACTTTTTGGCTGTCTCACAACAAAGACAGAATGTCCATGTATCGAAAAGCACAAAGACTCCCCTGCTATCTGAAGGGGATGACTGTGTTTGTGCCAGGACAATCTCTGAAGTCATATAAGCCATTAGCAGTCTGTCAAGACAGGTCTCTTTCAGGGTCTCTTAATACCAGTTAGAAAGTTTAGTAGAATCCCGTTCACTTTGGTGCAGTACTAGTTTCAAAGACTGGAATGCAACAGTGGATAAGTCGTTTTTGGCGTGCACAAAACAATACCACAATGCTATGAAAATGATGGTTTAATAAAAGATTAGACTTGTTTAGAGGGCAAAATGTGACCATTATAATTGTGTGATAGAGGGAATTAATCTAAAATCCAAGCTTTGTTGTTATTACTGTGAAACCAAATAACGTAGTTATATCCTGGGAATATGGAAATTAGGATTGAGATAGACAACTGCGTACACAGTACTAGATATTTTTTCCCTCTCAAGACAGCAAGGGAAGCCCTGACTGTTCATTTTGATCCTTTACCTTGACCCATGAAGTGTGTCGCCACCACCCTGAGGGTTTGGCTCAGCCCAACCTTTCCCACAGCCCCCTGGGAATGATCATCTCAGTGTGGGCGTTTACTACGGGTGCCAGACACAACACCATTAGCCACAACCCTACTGCTGCTCATTAGGACCCCGATCGATAGAGGCGACCAAAGAGATCGCCACCGCTGCGAAACCACCAGCCAGCTATATCACTGTTCAGAGTTATTATTGTAAACAGGAGTGTCCAAGACTTAGGGCTGTAAATGAGGAAGGTTGACTTGAGTAAGTGAATGACTGTAGCTACCTTAATGAGAATATATACACTACTCTTTTGTGTTATGGTCTGCAAAAGTGTATTGGCACCCTGCAATAAAAAATGGATGTAATAAGTAGGTGTTCTGGTCTCCTGTCTTGTTTATGGGGTTTGGTATGTCACATTGTTAGGAAAAGAGAAAACTAGGCTGAGATTTAATGTGTTCGCACATTGTGGACAATGCGCCAATTAAAGGTCATATCCGATTGAGCCGAAATATGCAGTGTTTACCATGCATATCAACAGGGTTATATGGATTGAATCCTGGCCCTAGTGAGATTGCCCAGGACAGTAGAGTCTAATAATCCCTGGGAATATATTTGAGTGTTGATGGATTTCATATGCCATGAACAAAGTGTTGGTAAAATTATCATTGGAGATTATTATTTTTTCATGATGATTTGAATTAGTATTGTTACAATGGCAGTCATTTGTGTATTTCCAATGGTAACATCAAATGTTCCGAGAGACCGGTCCACAAGGTGCCAGTAAGGAGAAAATTAACTACCTAGTAGCTTTATAAAATAATGATTATAGGATCTGTTTTGTATTAATTTCTCTATTTATTTTTCTTTAACTGAGAGCTGTGGACCTATTACTCACAGGAAGTAGTAGATAAAATAAGCTGATCCTGTATTCAGCTGAGAGGTGAATCATATTGAGGCAAAATTGTGAAACTAAGAAAAAGGGGAGATGTATTGATTTTTGGTGGAGCCAGGCAAAGAAAAGAGAGGGAATAAAGAAGTGCTCTTTGGCCGATGTGTCCAAATGATGTCCAGTGGGAGCTGCTTAATGGTGGTGGAGGGGTGAGGGGTGGATAAGGGGGTGCGGTGGGGGTGACGAGGCAGGTGCCTACCCTGACTAAGGCATGGAACTGCCCTCAGGCTAGGGCTAATGGTATTGGCTGAGCTTACTATAAGCAGCTCTCTCCTAATGGCCAACTATGAGTGTGCCACAGGACAGACAGGTATTGATTGGTTCAAATGCTGTTGAGTTGACAACAGCGAAAGTGAAAACCTTTCAGGCATATATAAACTCCCAGCAAATTATGTCATGGCAAGGTAATTAAAAACAAGAGCTTAGAGTACACACACTCATTAAAAGTGCATATAATCCTTCATCTCTCACATACACACACATACAAACACGTACGTACGCACACACCATACACATTCTCTCTGTCCTGAATTCATCTGTCTTGTTTAAAATGAACGTCCTCTACTTTTTCACACTGACATCCTAGGTTACCAAGCTATCCTTGAAGAAGTTACATTTGTGAGAACCTTGAGAAACCATGCACTGTAATACAAATAATTAAAAAGCAAATTGTGTTTTTTTATTTGATGAATGTGTATTCCTTTTATACTCAAACAGTTATGGACTGTTCCACATAATGTAGAGAGTTGGCATACCGTGTCTCTTTGAAAAACAAGCAGTATACAGGTAGGCTTATATAGTACATGGAACAATAACATATATGTTTGCTTTGTTGCCACCCCCCACACACACACAAAAAAATTGCTGTGTACAAGCTTTTCTCTTATTCACAAGGGGCACTTTCCAGACTGCTTGAAGCGTCTGCTTTGATTGCATAATTCCCCAGAGAAGAACAACACAAAACAAAAATACTGACTGAATTCAGACCTATAATATACCGAACAAATAACAAACCAGCTCTACTCTTCGAATCCATGGTTCCTTAAAGAGAAGGAATTGGAAACTAAATTCTAACTTGAAAGCTTTGCTCATTCTGAAAGCACTGGAGAATAATCACGACATCCAAACCTTTTCTCCCCGCTGAAAAGCATATAGGCCATAACCCAGACTGTCTGTTGCCTAATAGGATCAACACTGTGATACAAGCCAATAGGACAGAAAGCTCCACTACTACTGTAAGTCACCTTCCTAATGTCACATCAAGACAATTTAGCAGATCAAAATATTGGGAGTAGTTTGGTTTCTGGGAAACAAAATCACACCAATTTGTCTTGTGTGATGTGCTCATGTAGGATAAAGTGTAAAATATACATATATACAAAATATACATTTCCATGTATGGTTTCCTCTGAACTTTCTCTACATTGTTCTGGGAGTTTACATTTGTTTAAAAGTGGGTGGACGGGGACACAATCAGACTGTATTGTGTGAATGTAGCTCACTAAAATGATTAGATAGAACATTTTGGAAAGAACTTCCGCATTCTAAGGATAAATCTTTTCTAAAAGCAGCAGTTTGCTCGTTTTCCATTAAATGCTCTTTCTCTGGCTGTTTGTGGCATACAGTGGAGTGCACTAGCTACATCGCTACTTTTTTCTTTACAGGGGCCCCTGGGCTCCCCAAGCAATAGGAGTAAATTAGAGTGCACCTGTTCCAGCTCCACGATAAGCCATCTCCAGGGGCTTTGCTCTGAGTAAAATGAAGTGAGTGAAGAATACACAGAATATCACAGCATTAACCCACCAAGGTGAAGTTGCAGCCACTCCGGGGAATGGGCTCGTTTTGCACAACACCCAGTGAAATAATATCATCCATAAAGTCCAATGCTAGACTGGAAGAACGGTCTGTTCTCAGAGCACAGTGAATACAGCTGTGTTTAGTGTTCTGAGCAAGGCAGTCTGTTTTTCGCTTTCTATTGGCAAGCTGAAGTTGAAACCTCTGATATAGTGGTAACAGTTTGGGTAATTTGAAACATGTTGGGACATAGAATCGACATACAACATCTCTAATGGTCAAATATTCATACAAAATGGTTCACATCGCTCATATTTCTGCACTAATACAAAATATATTCAAATGAGTTTCATTAGCTGTGCAAGGTCAACTGAGAGACGTGTCAGTGGATCTCCCCTTTTCTTCTCAGCGGCCTAGCTGCATGAGCTACCTCTAGAACTCCTTTCTTACAAGAAATAAAAGCCAGAACCCCAGTGTGCTATCTGAAGACCAATGGCCACAGATGGCTAGTATACAAAAAACACACTGTTGGTCCACACATAAAAGGAATGGATAATTAGAGGCCAGAATGTAATTCATCACTGCATACTGTATGTTTGATAATCCCATTCATTTTGTCTCCATATCCCCCTCCCCTATTAGCATCCCCCTCGCCCTCACCCCAGCACGGTTTCCCCCCATCTTTGTTCCACTATAACACATTATCATTATGTGGCTAATTGCATGGCTTGCCTTGAAGTCGGGTTGGAGACTCGTGATCTGGAGTTGAAACGTGGACAGGGATTCTGTCTTCCCTCACAGCTTGCAATATACTGCTAATTGCTGTGTAGCGACGGGCTAAAACATACTTAGGGGACATGCCATAGAGGCCAGCGTAGGTGGAAGAGTCTTGGGAGGAAGGTTTATGGCATGGGCCCAGTGTTAGATGTAGTGGGTCATGGGAATTGGTGTACCCAAATTATCACGTAAGTACTGTTACTGTTATGACCTATCTCTGAAAGGATCTAAGCGTGGTTTGGCCCTGGCATGGGGGCAGCCACACAGTCAGTAAGGGTAATCAAGCCAGGCACAGAGCTTCCCTCTAACAGTACAGGGACATTATCTAATCTCTGGTCCAAAGGCTGGCATTTCAAGATGAAAAGATGAAAGAGTGGGCAACAAGAGAAGGATATGTCTAAAAAGTACGAGGTCACCAGCATATACTAATGTTTCATTCCAAAAAGTGAATGTGATGATATCCCCCTTAATTCAAATCAACATTTTATTTGTCACATACACATGCTTAGCAGATGTTAATGCGAGTGTAGCGAAATGCTTGTGCTTCTAGTTCCGACAATGCAGTAATAACCAACAAGTAATCTAACTAACAATTCCAAAACTACAGTCTTATACACAGTGTAAGGGAATAAAGAATATGTACATAAAGATATATGAATGAGTGATGGTACAGAGCAGCATAGGCAAGATACAGTAGATGGTATCGAGTACAGTATATACATATGAGATGAGTATGTAAACAAAGTGGCATAGTTAAAGTGGCTAGTGATACATGTATTACATAAAGATACAGTAGATGATATAGAGTACAGTATATACGTATGCATATGAGATGAATAATGTAGGGTATGTAACATTATATAAGGTAGCATTGTTTAAAGTGGCTAGTGATATATTTTACATCATTTCCCATCAATTCCCATTATTAAAGTGGCTGGAGTTGAGTCAGTGTCAGTGTCAGTGTGTTGGCAGCAGCCACTCAATGTTAGTGGTGGCTGTTTAACAGTCTGATGGCCTTGAGATAGAAGCTGTTTTTCAATCTCTCGGTCCCAGCTTTGATGCACCTGTACTGACCTCGCCTTCTGGATGATAGCGGGGTGAACAGGCAGTGGCTCGGGTGGTTGTTGTCCTTGATGATCTTTATGGCCTTCCTGTAACATCGGGTGGTGTAGGTGTCCTGGAGGGCAGGTAGTTTGCCCCCGGTGATGCGTTGTGCAGACCTCACTACCCTCTGGAGAGCCTTATGGTTGTGGGCGGAGCAGTTGCCGTACCAGGCGGTGATACAGCCCGCCAGGATGCTCTCGATTGTGCATCAGTAGAAGTTTGTGAGTGCTTTTGGTGACAAGCCGAATTTCTTCAGCCTCCTGAGGTTGAAGAGGCGCTGCTGCGCCTTCTTCACGATGCTGTCTGTGTGAGTGGACCAATTCAGTTTGTCTGTGATGTGTATGCCGAGGAACTTAAAACTTGCTACCCTCTCCACTACTGTTCCATCGATGTGGATCCCTCTGCTGTTTCCTGAAGTCCACAATCATCTCCTTAGTTTTGTTGATGTTGAGTGTGAGGTTATTTTCCTGACACCACATTCCGAGGGCCCTCACCTCCTCCCTGTAGGCAGTCTTGTCGTTGTTGGTAATCAAGCCTACCACTGTTGTGTCGTCCGCAAACTTGATGATTGAGTTGGAGGCGTGCGTGGCCACGCAGTCGTGGGTGAACAGGGAGTACAGGAGAGGGCTCAGAACGCACCCTTGTGGGGCCCCAGTGTTGAGGATCAGCGGGGTGGAGATGTTGTTGCCTACCCTCACTACCTGGGGGCGGCCCGTCAGGAAGTCCAGTACCCAGTTGCACAGGGCGGGGTCGAGACCCAGGGTCTCGAGCTTGATGACGAGCTTGGAGGGTACTATGGTGTTGAATGCCGAGCTGTAGTCGATGAACAGCATTCTCACATAGGTATTCCTCTTGTCCAGATGGGTTAGGGCAGGTGGCAGTGTGGTTGAGATTGCATCGTCTGTGGACCTATTTGGGCGGTAAGCAAATTGGAGTGGGTCTAGGGTGTCAGGTATGGTGTAGGTGATATGGTCCTTGACTAGTCTCTCAAAGCACTTCATGATGTCGTTTAGTCGTTTAGCTCAGTTACCTTAGCTTTCTTGGGAACAGGAACAATGGTGGCCCTCTTGAAGCATGTGGGAACAGCAGACTGGTATAGGGATTGATTGAATATGTCCGTAAACACACCGGCCAGCTGGTCTGCGCATGCTCTGAGGGCGCGGCTGGGGATGCCGTCTCGGCCTGCAGCCTTGCGAGGGTTAACACGTTTAAATGTCTTACTCACCTCAGCTGCAGTGAAGGAGAGTCCGCATGTTTTCGTTGCAGGCCGTGTCAGTGGCACTGTATTGTCCTCAAAGCGGGCAAAAAAGTTATTTTGTCTGCCTGGGAGCAAGACATCCTGGTCCGTGACTGGGCTGGTTTTCTTCTTGTAGTCCGTGATTGACTGTAGACCCTGCCACATGCCTCTTGTGTCTGAGCCGTTGAATTGAGATTCTACTTTGTCTCTGTACTGATGCTTAGCTTATTTGATAGCCTTGCGGAGGGAATAGCTGCACTGTTTGTATTCGGTCATGTTACCAGTCACCTTGCCCTGATTAAAAGCAGTGGTTCGCGCTTTCAGTTTCACGCGAATCCTGCCATCAATCCACATTTTCTGGTTAGGGAATGTTTTAATCGTTGCTATTCAGATTACATCATCAGTTCTACAGTACATTATTAACTTATGCCCTCCAATGAGTCACAGCTTCTAATGGGCATTAGGAAATGAAAAGCTACACACGGTGGTGACAACGCCTCAAACACCTCATCCGCTGTTAAATGATCTCATACCATATATAGGAACTCTGGCACTACAGCTTGTTCTTAAAACTCATATTCCATTTGTCTAAAAGAGATTTCAAAATCAAACAAAAATGAATTGTACTGTTGTTCACAGTCATGTTTCATTTCATGTCTGATCTACAGTGTATTTGGAAAGTATTCAGACCCCTTGCCTATTTCCACATTTGGTTGTTGCAGCCTTATTCTAAAATGTATTAAAAAAATAAATCATCTCATAAATCTACACACAATACCCCATAATAACAAAGCAAAAACAGGCTTTTTAAATGTATGCAAATGTATCACATATAAGTATTCAGACCCTTTACTCAGTAATTTTTTGAAGCACCTTCGGCATCGATTACACGCCAGAAGCTTGGCACACATGTATTTGGGGGGTTTCTTCTATGCAGATCCTCTCAAGCTCTGTCAGGTTGGATGGGGAGCGTCGCTGCACAGCTATTTTCAGGTCTCTACAGAGATGTTCGATTGGGTTAAAGTCCGGGCTCTGGCTGAAGCCACTCAAGGACATTCAGAGACTTGTCCCGAAGCCACTCCTGCGTTGTCTTGGATGTGTGCTTAGGGTTGTTGTCCTTTTGTAAGATGAAACTTTGCCACAGTCTGAGGTCCTGAGCACTCTGGAGCAGGCTTTAATCAAGGATCCCCCTGTACTTTGCTCCGTTCATCTTTCCCTCGATCCTGACTTGTCTCCCAGTCCCTGCAACTGAAAAACAAACCCACATCATGAAGCTGCCACCAACATGCTTCACTGTAGGGACGGTGCTAGGTTTCCTCCAGACATGACTCTTGGCATTCAGGCCAAAGAGTTCAATCTTGGTTTCATCAGACCAGAGAATCTTGTTTCTCATGGTCTGAGAGTCCTTTTCGTGCCTTTTGGCCAACTCCAAGCGGGCTGGCGTTCCTTTTTACACACAGGTGTGGGCCTTTCCAAATCATGTTCAATCTATTGAATTTACCACAGGTGGACTCCAATCAAGTCAAATAAAAATCTCAAGGATTATTAGTGGAAACAGGATGCACCTGAGCTCAATTTCAAGTCTCATAGCAAAGGGTCTGAGAAAGGTACTTCTGTTTTTTATTTGTAATACATTTGCAAACATTTCTAAAAACTGTTTTCACTTTGTCATTATGGGGTATTGTGTGTATTTGAAAAAACATTTGATCAATTTTAGAATAAGGCTGTAATGTAACAAAATGTGAAAAAGTCAAGGGGTCTTAATAGTTTTTGAATGCACTGTATGTGTAAACAAAACAATGCTAACATACGTTGAAAAACTACCACACATTAGGATGGTTGTAAGAAACGCACTGGTAAGATAATATCTCCAAAACACAGATTTCCTTGCCTTTAGCAGTGCCTTACTGGGGTACTTTGAGACATATCCATCAGAACACAGCTGTATTCATTCATATTTCATACCTACTCCTTCTCCCAGTGCTTTAACACTGTTCTGTGATCAAAGGATAGAACTCGGTTCTCAACAGGAAGGTTCCCTGGCAGCATAGAAGTATAAAGGAGCCTAGTCTAGTGTAATAACTGCCGTATGCCGTAGAAAATTCCTCTTGTAGCAAATGCCTGTCGTTACAGTAACTAAGAAATGAAAATGTGTATTTATAGTACGTATTTTATGTACTTTTGTTCAGCTTTGCAAATCCTTCTGTGAAAACAGCATCCTGTGCCGCTCAAACGGATTGCAAGCGGAGTGCAACCCTACCTCAACAATTGAAAATACACTACACGACCAGAGGTATGTGGACAGCTACTCGTTGAACATCTCATTCCAAAATCATGGGCATTAATATGGAGTTGCTCCCCCCTTTGCTGCCTTAACAGCCTCCACTCTTCCAGGGAGGCTTTCAACTGGATGTTGAAACATTACTACGGGGACTTGTTTCCATTCAGCCACAAGAGCATTAGTGAGGTTGGGCACTGATGTTGGGTGATTAGGAATGGCTCGCAGATAGCTTTCCAATTCATCCCAAAGGTGTTCGATGGGGTTCAGGTCAGGGCTCTGTGCAGGCCAGTCAAGTTCTTCTATACCGATCTCAACAAACCATTGCTGTATGGACCTCGCTTTGTTCACGGGGGCATTGTCATGCTGAAACAGGAAAGGTCCTTCCCCAAACTGTTGCCACAAAGTTGGAAGCACAGAATCGTCTAGAATAGCGTTAAGATTTCACTTTACTAGAACTAAGGGGCCTAGCCTGAACCATGAAAAACATTCCCCAGACCATTATTCCTCCTCCACCAAACTTTACAGTTGGCATTATGCATTGGAGCAGATAGCGTTCTCCTGGCATCCGTCAAACCCAGAATCGTCTATCGGACTGACAGATGGTGAAGTGTGATTCATCACTCCAGAGAACGCATTTCCACTGCTCCAGAGTCTAATGGCGGAGAGCTTTACACCACTCCAACTGATGCTTGGCATTGCGCAGGATCTTAGGCTTGTGTGCGGCTGCTCGACCATGAAAACCCATTTCATGAAGCTCCCGACGAATAGTTTGTGCTGACGTTGCTTTCAGAGGCAGTTTGGAACTCAGTAGTGAGTGTTGCTACCGAGGACAGACCATTTTTATGCGCTTCAGCACTCTGCGGTCCAGTTCTGTGAGCTTGTGTGGCCTACCACTTCACAGTGGTGCAGTTGTTGCTCCCAGACATTTTCACTTCACAATAACAGCACTTACAGTTGACCGGGGCAGCTCTAGCAGGGCAGGAATTTGCCGAAATGGCTTATTGGAGAGGTGGTATCCTATGACATTGCAACATTTAAAGTCACTAAGCTCTTCTGTAAGGTGATTCTACTGCCAATTTTTGGCTTTGTGCTCGATTTTATAAACCTGTCAGTCATGGGAGTGGCTGAAATAGCTGAATCCACTAATTTTATGTGTGTCCACATACTGTTGTATATATAGTGTGTATTCTTCATGTTTTCAACAACATATACAACATGCATGTTGCAATCGGTTGAAGTGACAGTCGTTTGATTGAATTCTTTGTTTGATTTTGAGGAATGTTCAACTTGTATGATTGAAGTGCTGTGTGAGGTATAGACCAGATTCATAATCAGACAGCTCAAGAGTGTCACCATGTGGGGAAATATGGATATGACAAAACGTTAACATAAATATGTGGCACATTATGAAACCATTTTCATTCATTGAGCATTTTTTTTTTGGGCATAGTAACTACATTATTGCAATGGTGCTTCGTTGTTCACAGTCCAAAGTATAACAATAACATAATCATTATTTTTTTTAAATCAGCACCGCTGTCGTAGTTGAAATCCCAAATAATATCGACTGTCTCATCAAATAGGCTAATGATTTCACAAAATCCTCATACCACCAGATAACCTTGTCATCCCAAGTTCCTTGATGGACATCCTGACTATGAGTTGCTAAAATCCCTTTAAGTACCCTCTGAAGTATCAAGACCTTTCTGGCATTTAAACTCTTTCTGAAGACTGACTTTGCTTCTCTCTATAGCCTGCGGGAACATAGTAGCCTACTACCCACATGAAACTTCAGTTCCATATTCCGTCTCACAGTTACCTCATGGGATATTCACCAAGCTGTTAATAATAAGAGACATTGTAATAAGTCACCTACTATGGAATACAACTTTATCATACATTCATTCTTAACTGGTCTAAATGATGAATGTATGAAAATAGCATATTGAGACAATATGTTATACTGTAGATAATCGTCGAAACTGATTATGTAATTATGGATGTTTGTTGGATGTACTTGATTGACGTATACACTTCTATGAAATGCTTTAGCCTTGAATGTACGGGTTTTCAGACTCTTTTTTTTTCTTCCCCTGAAGCTATTATCAAAAAAAAAAAAAGTATTGTTTTGAAGATTAATAAATGGCACAAAGAATCAAAATGTATTGCCCTTCATAATAGTATTCCCTCCGAGCGAGGACAAGTAACAATGCACCATTCTACCTTCCTGTCCTTTCCCTCTCAATGCGCCAATGGATGTGACCTCCAAAGCTTGAACAATGGCCAACCAAACAAGCACTTGGCTTTCCGCCACCATCACTAAAGCCCAATAAGGTTGCTTTCATCTCTGTTGTTATATTTAAAGATGACATCCTAGCCTGCCGGCCTCTACCATTGTCTCCACTATGATTATTTGCCACTGTTGTTTAACTCCGGTTGCAGGTCTTTGATGAAAAGGTCACCCCTCAATTGGAAAACAGTCATTAGAATGCGGTGGGTACCAGTCACCAGTGTGCATAGGGGAGCAAACTGCCGAGCTGGTTAATCAAAAGTTAATTATATAATTTTCATGCAGATGAGGGCAACATTGAAATGAATCCCAACACTCCAATCATTACCACAAATAAATAAATAAATAAATCCAAAATGCTATAAAATGTTCAGGGACTAAGAGGTTGTAAACAATATGAAGTTTAATTTGAGGTAAACAAAGTGAATATCCACCCGGGGGTCTGGGAAGGAGAAAGTGAGGTTAAATCAAATTTGGAAACATAGATACCAGATAAAAAAAGAAGAAATAAAAATGCATTAAAAGATGTGCAATTAAACTGGAAAAGAAAGTTATATTTTCAAACAGAAGATTGCAAGGGGGATTTAAGAAGGTGGTGGTTACAACTGGAACAATATACAATGAATGTGTGGGTAGACCTAAACATATATTAACCAAATATATATACCACTAACCTGCCTCATGAACCAATTCTGTGTTACTTGAGTGAAAAAGTATGAAAAAAAACAACAATATATGAGCTGGAGAAACATAACCCAAGAATCACACAAGCAAAAGAGGCATAACTTCACCATAACCGGCAAAATCATAGATGTGTTTAGTTGCAATAGTTGGAGCATGTTCTCCAGCAACAAAAATGAGTAAAGTACGCTTTTAAAGTAAAATACATAAGTCTTTCCCCATCAAAGAAAAGTATTGCATTATGCAAATTGAACCATGAAAATTAAACTAACAATATGAGGTATCACAAATGAATAACCATTGTTCTGAAAGTGCAATGGAAATTGGTTTTATTTCTTTCCAATTCTACATGCTTTTACGGTTCACCTTTTCCCAAAAGTACCAGTGGTCTGGGTTCATTGGTGTGCATCACAACCACACGCTAACAGTGTAGGGTGTCCCTCGTGTCAGTACAGTTCATGAATCATGGGCCCCTAATACACTACGCGATTAGTACGGTACCCTGTCTGTGGGGCTTTGCCAGAAATGAGTTCTCTTTAAAACATATGCCCCTGCTAATTCCTTTCCTTGCCTGATATGCAATTCCAATTTTTATAATTAACAGCAATTTATTGAACGACATGAAAGTTTGAACACATTTTCTTTTTGTGATGCCTATAGTCCTGGCAAAACTATGAGAAACATGTCAACCCTCATGACATTTCAGAATTATTTTTAAATATGCAAATTCAATTATTCAACAAGTGACATACTCTCACAGAAATTTGAGGTGAAACAAATGTCCTGGTAGTGTGGATTTTCCCTTTGAAATTATGCATGACCGACAAGCAATAATCTATAATCTAATTACAAAAGGGACATAAACCCCTGTTTCAATGTTTTATAAATTGACTTAATTACCAGCTGTTGTCATGCTACGATCGTTGTATCACAAGTTGATCATGCTTGTCGGTCATAGCAAGCAAATGTATGTTAATAATCAATTAATGGTCTGTCAACTCCACCTAAAGATTTGGATGGATCACGAATTGATCAATTGAAATTTGGGATAGGACACTTAAGCTTCTGTATTGTAAGGACGTTCAATAGACATACAAAGATACTTCTCCTTTTGAATCACTTCTTTATTACAATTTTACAGAAGGTTAAAGTGTTATACTTCAAGTAAATAACATCAATCTAAATGTGATGTTTGTTGGATGTGGACAGAACTGTAGTTGGATGCTCCATCATTGATGTTGATAGTGATGCTGTATGTCTGCTTGATGTTGTCTTCTCGCTTCTTTTGTGAATAATGGTCTCAGTTGTTTATTTATGGGGCATCCATTTCTTCAATATCTAGGGAAATCAAAGCGTTAACTTCAGAAGTCTACTTTATGTTGTATATCTATATTATACTGATGTGTCAGACATGAGCAACATTGTCTCCCTACATTTATAGGTATCACTTCGCTAAATTCAGGGAAGATTTCCATTTGTCAGCCTTATCTAAACATTTATTTCAGATACTTTGGTATATTGTTTACAACATATTTTACCAGGAGAAAATGTAGCATCTTCAGATGAAACATAAATAATTGGCCATTAGGAATACAATGAATACAATATCTAACCTCATAAATTAATAAATTAATATGACTACTTACTACATCATATGGTCTCAGTCTCTCTGAGACATGTGCACTTGTCTCCTCAGGAAGAGCCACTACACCTCCTGTGTCCATCATCTGGATAGCAATATGTAGGAGGAATTTGTAATGCTATTACCCATATACCCTTTGTGCCACACCCTTACAGAGTTGAATTAATATACACTGCCAATATACTCTTGAAAAGGCCTCTTGAACTAATATTACACACAAACTATCCCTATAAATGCCACATTTAAATGTTCACAGGTTTTCAAGACACAGTAGATTTCCTTAAAGGACAATTACATGTACAGTATGCACATATAGACATAGCTGTAACAGTAGTTACAGGTAGAGGTAAATAGTACTTGCCTTGATGGTGGCCTCCAGCTCCCCAACACTTCTCTTCCCTCCAGGTAGCCAGCCATACGACCAGTGCTGAGAGAGCGTGACCTGCGCTACCAACGCCAACACCACCACCTGCACGACCGTTCTGTTGCTAAGATCCATGGGAGCTGGAAAGAAAGCTTGTCAAATACCAGCTAAATGTGATTGTCAAAAATAATGTATTTTTACATCAAGCAGAAGTTTGCGATCATCTTGCAATGATTACCTATTGAATATGCACATTGTACAGTATATATGAACTACCCACAAATGCACATTAGTTAACCATTTTAAATATACTTATATGAATCACATACTTTCTCCGTTCTGTGTATTCCTTCCTACACTGTGGTGGGAATATCATGAGTCCCTTTTATAGGGGTCGTTAGACATGGAACAGTCTGTGTCATCAGGATTAGAATCCCTTCTCCACAGGTGTGACACACTAAGTGCCTAATGGACACTAAATGTCACTAATGGCACCTGCTTAGTGCATAAGCTTCAAACTGCATTTGATGGAAACAAACATATTTATAATGTGTGAAGAGGTGAAGTCAGTGAACACGACTGTTCAACAGTTTGAGGTCACTTAGAAATGTCCTTGTTTTTGAAAGAAAAGCAACATTTTTGTCCATTAAAATAACATCAAATTGATCAGAAATACAGTGTAGACATTGTTAATGATGTTGTACATGACTATTGTAGCTGGAAACGGCAATTTTTTAAATGGAATATCTACATAGGCATTAAAAGGCCCATTATCATGAAACCCCACCTCTTTAAGGAATGAATACCTAGGATAGGATAAAGTAATCCTTCTCACCCCCCTTAAAAGATTTAGATGCACTATTGTAAAGTGGCTGTTCCACTGGATGTCATAAGGTGAATGCACCAATTTGTAAGTCGCTCTGGATAAGAGCGTCCGCTAAATGACTTAAATGTAAATATAATTATCAACAACTGTCACACCTGTGTTCCAATGGCACGTTGTGTTAGCTAATCCAAGTTTATAATTTTAAAAGGCTAATTGATCATTAGAAAACCCTTTTGCAATTAAGTTAGCACAGCTGAAAAATGTTGTGCTAGTGAAAGAAGCAATAAAACTTGCCTTCGTTAGACTAGTTGAATATCCGGAGCATCAGCATTTGTGAGATCGATTACAGGCTCAAAATGGCCAGAAACATCAGTCTCAACGTCAGTAGTGAAGAGGCGACTCCGGGATGCTGGCCATCTAGGCAGAGTTGCAAAGAAAAAGCCATATCTCAGAATTGGCCAATAAAAATAAAAGATTAAGATGGGCAAAAGAACACAGACACTGGACAGAGGAACTCTGCCTAGAAGGCCAGCATCCCGGAGTCGCCTCTTCACTGTTGACGTTGAGATAGGTGTTTTGCGGGTACTATTTAATGAAGCTGCTAGTTGAGGACTTGTGAGACACTAGACACTCTAATGTACTTGTCCTCTTGCTCAGTTGTGCTCCGGGGCCTCCCACTCTATTCTGGTTGGGGCCAGTTTGCGCTGTTCTGTGAAGAGAGTAGAACACAGCGTTGTACAAGATCTTCACTTTCTTGGCAATTTCTTGCATGGAATAGCCTTAATCTCTCAGAACAAGAATAGACTGATGAGTTTCAGATGAAAGGTCTTTGTTTCTGGTCATTTTGAGCCTGTAATCGAACCCACAAATACTGATGATCCAGATACTCAAATAGTCTAATGAAGGCCAGTTTTATTGCTTCTTTAATCAGAACAACAGTTTTCAGCTGTGCTAACATATTTGCAAAAGGGTTTTCTAATGATCAACTAGCCTTTTAAAATTATAAACTTGGATTAGCTAACACAACATGCCATTGGAACACAGGAGTGATGGTTGCTGATAATGGGCCTCTTTACGCCTATGTAGATATTTACGCCTATGTAGATATTCTATTAAAAATCTGCCCGTTTCCAGCTACAATAGTAATTTACAACATTAACAATGTCTACACTGTATTTCTGATCCAATTTGATGTTATTTTAATGGACAAAAATGTTGCTTTTCTTTCAAAAACAAGGACATTTCTAAGTGACCTCAAACTTGAATGGTGGTGTACATATTCTAATAATATGTCATGTTTGTAAATTAAACAATATCTGCTAGTCAACAAAAAAGTGACTTTGATATCCATGTTTTGTATCTTTTACAAATATTCAGAAATGAATGGCAAATTTGTTTATTTTCAATGCATTTATTGCGGACAGATTTTACAAATGAAATATTAACTTCATACAGACTTATGACAAGAGATATACAGGAACAAGATGCTTGAGCGCTACATTATGGCTCAATTTCATACTCTGTACACAAGACTGATTCTAAATGTTCTGTAAGAAGACATAATCCTTACACTTGTATCTTTACCTAACCGGCTATGAATCCATAAATGTACCTTTGGCATGAAAAGGATAGCCCTGTGGAGTGCCTTAACACTTAATAACTGGGTAACCAGGTCATTTGAATTTAAATTCTATTTATTTATGATCATTGCTAAAATATAGATTTCACAGTAAACTACAGCACGATGAAATTCAATAAAATATCTTCCTGAAACTTCCATGAATCAATTACTATTATCAATAACCCAGTTATTTAGTGGTATGAGAGCACTGTGGCTATAAATACTTACCAAGCGGAAAATTGCTGCCTGGCTCTAAATGACACTTTTCTAATTAAGAACTCTATACATTCAATACACATTTTGGGGGGTATATGAGCATTATAATCATTTGCTTTAATCCCAATCATGCTCTCTCTATACACTATAAGGATATCATGAAAATCAACTCATTGTATTGAAATCTTCTTCCTTTTTAGGTTAGTCTTGAGAAACATTAAACAAGTTGAAGTCACTTGGGGACAATTTGAACTTGATCAGAACATTTTTTCTAATATTTGTATGGCACTGTTTCATTCAAACATGCAAATGCTTAAATGGAAGGTCCAACATAGTTTAAAAAAAAAGTTGTACAAAAGTTATTACAACCGTGTACATATGAACAGCCATTTGTTAGTGAGGTCAGATCAAAATTGCTGTTTGAAACGGATGGCAATTCAAAGTTGTCCAAATAGATTGTTTTCCATTGGATACTCAATAGACTGTTATGATGAAACAGACAACATACACACCAAAAACTGAATGTTAATTTGTTAAGTCACTTGTCACAAACTCTCATGACAGGTTGTGTATTTTTTACAACAGCAGTAGTTCTACAGTATGTGCCATGTTTACAGTACAGACCACAGGCAACGAAAGGCAATCTCATGGTCATTTTTTCAACTCAAAATGTACATAAAATTCTACATTATATAAATAGAAAAAGATTATATGCATAACTTAATTAATACACACAGTATGTACATAATAACATACTTTTCAGTATTGTCTTGAGTCCGAGACCCTATTCAATTAAACCCTTTACGCCGGTTTTGGTCTTACGTTTTCAATTAAAAACATTTGACATACAAATGCTGAGGAGACAAAGCTAGTTGAAACGTCCGTGACTAAATAGAGATAATAATCCATTTTCATTTGGGCTCTTTTTAACAAACAGACAGATAAGCAAACATATACAGGTAACTGCCAAAATAAAGGAAACACCAACGTAAAGTGTCTTAATAGGGCGTTGGGCACCACGAGCCAGAACAGCTTCAATGCACCTTGCCATAGATTCTACAAGTGTCTGGAACGACACCATTCTTCCACAAGAAATTTCACAATTTGGTGTTTTGTTGATGGTGGTGGAAAACGCTGTATCAGGTGCCGCTCTAGAATCTCACATAAGTTCAATTGGGTTGAGATCTGGTGACTGAAACGGCCATGGCATATGGCTTACATTGTTTTTATGCTCATCGAATCATTCAGTGACCACTCATGCCCTGTGGATGGGGGCATTGTCATCCTATCGTGGGCATAGCCATGGTAGCCAAAACAATGGATGAATATACATGACCGTAAACATGATGGGATATTAATTGCTTAATTAACTCAGTAACCACACCTGTGTGGATGCACCTGCTTTCAATATACTTTGTATCCCTCATTTTCTTATTTTGGCAGTTACCTGTATAATAAAATATGGTACAATATGTTTAAGTATTGTGGGTAAGTGCAAAGTGTAAAAAGAGCTTGAAAGAGCTTAGAAAAGAAGGTTCTGACAAAATTGCATATGTTACGTGGAAATATACATGGGTATATAGCAGATATTGTCATTTAAAATTGGCATAGTCTGAGAAAATGTCAACAAAATCTTGAACCACTCTGTAGCAGAAGTCATATTGTTCCTGAAACGACAAAAACAACGAACAACATGACCATAAATCACTTACAATACAGTTGGAAAACCAATATTTGAATAAAGCATCATTGTCAATCTTTCGAAGATAATTTGAATGTATTTCACCTCTCTCTCATGCATTGAATCTCTATGACTAAATGGTATCCTACCATGAAAAACAATGTGTTTATACTACAATATATAATACCTACCACAGTCTGAACCATGTGTGGTCTCTTCATGCGTAAGCTCTTGACAGTCTGAAACACGTCCAGTAGGCCCTCTGCTTTCACCCGCTCCAGAATGTTACTCAGGGCGATGAATGTACCGGTCCGACCCGCACCAGCACTGAGAAATAAACCCAGGACAGAACCATCAGCATCTACAGCTACACTTGCTCTAAAACCCAGTAACTACCATTAGAGGACCTTTAATATGTGCTTAGAACTGAACGTGAGTCAAGGGAGTATACTACATTCCGTACACTGTCAGGGGTCTACCAGTTCGCCATCATGCCGATTGCACTTCATTGAGCGCCAAAGAAAGGCACCAATTTTACAACATATGTCTTTACAGTGCTGGATTTCCTTAGTGCTCAACAACACAGGGAAGTTGTCTAGTTGGTGGTTGATAGGAGAGATCTCTAACAGTAGAGTTGATGGATCTATAGATTCCTAGTCTCCCATTCCCCTAGTCATAGGGCTATACTGTGAACCCTACAGCTTACCCCAGTCTTTCCCATTTATATTGAAAAGAATTTGCTGGAAAAAAGGTGACCTTTGACTAATAGTACTAATAACACTAACACTAACGCGTCTGGTAGCTCTCTCAGCCTCTTTGGATTGAGTCAGTTCTTACAATGCCGGTGAGAGAGGTAGAGGAGAGAGGGGGGTTGTAATGGGCAAGCCCCCATTCCCAGCGGAGGAGAAAAAGCTTTAAAAAGCCCCTCTTTAGACAGGCCCTGATGAATGAATATGAGAGAGAGTGAAGACACCATTTCCTGTCGTTAGCTCATTCTATCAGATTAATCAAAGCAGGAGTCGTAGGAGATTTCACTTTGAGAGGTTTTAATTGACTGTGAATCAGTGGATTGGATCAATCCCAGTGGGCCGTGCTGCATTAGAAGTACTTCACCTGGAGCTATGTACGTTCTGATCATAGCTTTCACAGCAAAGTCTTTATAAAGAGTTGGGCTATAAAACAAAGGAGTCTACAAAGGCTAAATGTACTGTATAATGTATTGAAACCAATATTACAGAGTGGCAAAAATGTAAAAAGTAATCTATATTCTTTGAAACATAATTTTGTGTTTGGTATGATCCTAATATTTTATGTCAGAAAAAAAGGTCAGTTGAAAGAGTAATGGGAGTGTTTGCGGCTCCCAGATTTGGTTTGTGTTAACAGTATCCGTTCCTTACCTGCAGTGTACTATAATAGGGTGGTTTCCAGACTGTTGTTGCTGTCTCTGCACTGAAGCAATGATGTCGATCATTCCCTTTCCCTCTGCCGGTATTCCGATCTCAGGCCAGCCGTGGAAATGAAAGTGCCTGACGTGCCGTGACTGATTTTCCTGGTGATTGGAAACATGTGTTTCATCATTACATACATAAGTATACCTGATAATGAAAAATAAACATAACATGAACTTGACATGCTCAAGATAAGACACAAATTGAGATAGCAGAAAGCCATTGATTAGAGGACCAAACCCAGTCATCCACAAGGACAAAAATGACTTACATAACAAATAATATATTTAAAATGCACATCAGGTATCTTGTTTATGTGAAGGAAACTCACTGGTCCATATGTGAGCACCATGTCCTTCAGAGTGAAAGTGTCACATAGTGCATCCCCCTTCAGCTCCAAAGTGTAGTCTCCAAATGTCACAGTGCCCTCTGCTGGCCAGTACTGGAAACACTTGTCCTGGGGAAAATGACAGATTGAGGAAAGGCAGGTGTGTCAAACATGTGGCCCACGGGTGGGAAGAACGAATTCAATCTACATTTAAATGACAAATAACACATCAAAACTGTGTAGAAATGATAATGGTTTAAAATAAAAGGTAATGATAATGGACCTACATTTATACAGTCTCTCTGTTCCTCTACACCAGGGCTGGTGTTAATTCGAACTGAAGGCAACACAGACATTTTTTGTCCCAATATCAAATAATTTCTGGTTAAGAATTAAGTGCCTTAGTGTGATTGTTTTCAATTAAAATGGTCAAAAGAACCAAAAATAGCATCTTAACAAAGAGCAATTTCTCAAGCAAGAATTTTGTTGGGACTGTCTAGGAGTGGTCTGAGTGGGGAGGGGAAAACTGGAAACTAGCTGTTTTTTTATTTGATTTTGATATAGATCTATTTTAGTCTCCATTTGGACTAATCTTCCAAGAGTCCTTAAACATTAAAATACAATTTATAATACAAACACATTTTCAGATATAACACACTATTACAAACATACAGAATATACTAACATAATGACCCAATAAATACTCAATCTAAAAAATATTGATTCTTCATTTACTATAGTCCCACAACTGTTATTGGCAGAGAGGTTTGGAACTCTCTTTCTTATTGGTCTATTAACTAATTTACCGCCTGGTGATGTCACCAGGAAGGCCAAAACTCCATCTCACCAAAACAGACAGAAATTTCAGGTGGTCTATTCAAACAGATCTTACACTAAAAGGGTAGTATCATCATGTTCATAATTTCAAAGTATTATTCCAACCTCAGTGTGGAAATATGCATTGAGTGTGCAAAACATTAAGAATACCTGCTCTTTCCATGACATAGACTGAATAGATGAATCCAAATGAAATGTATAATCCCTTATTGATGTCACAGTAATTTGGTGGCAACTCTGCTGCCGGTATAATGCTATTATCACTTGTTGATGTCACTTGTTAAATACACTTCAATCAGTGTAGTTAAAAAAAAACTTTATTTAACTAGGCAAGTCAGTTAAAGAACAAATTATTATTTACAATGAAAGCTTACCATGGCCAAATCCTAAACTGGACAAAGCTGGGCCAATAGCGGCCGGTTGTGATACAGCCTAGAATCGAACCAGGGTCTGTAGTGACGCCTCTTGCATAGATATAGATACAGTGCCTCTGCGCCACTCGGGAGCCAAGAAGTGTGTTAAGAACTGCAAAACTGCTGGGTTTTCGCACTCAACAGTTTCTCATGTGTATCAAGAATGGTTCACCACCCAAAGGACATCGGGCCAACTTGGCACAACTGTGGGAAGTGTTGCAGTCAACATGGATCAGCATCCCTGTGGAACGCTTTTGACACCTTGTAGAGTTCATGCCCTAAAGAATTGAAGCTGTTCTGAGGGCAAAAGGGGTGGTGCAACTCTATATTAGACTCTATATTAGGAAGGTGTTCCTAATGTTTGGTATACTCAGTTTATATGCAAATGAGGCACATATAATTCTTTATTTTATCACAAAGTACAAAACACAATACCTGATACACTAAGAAAATGTATATATGTGATCCAAATATGTTTTTTGTCAGAAATGCCTTCTCGAACACATTAACTTCAATGTGTCTTAACAACAAACTTGTAAATACAAATAAAATAGTTAAATGAAGAGCCTTGTTGGTTTAGACAAAAAAAAAGCCAGCAACCTTCCCGCTAGCCATGATTGGCTGAGATAATAAGTGGGCTGGACATGCCGAGAGATGAGTTTGGATTGGTCTGCCATATAGCATGCTTCTGTCTATTTGAGCTGGTCAGTATGTCTAGGTAACCCTGTCTATTTAAAAATATGTATTGCGTAGTAAAACTGCACAAGTGTTCCTCTCCACTTTCTGGAAGACTGAGTTTTGAAATCAGTGTAATTCGAGTATGATAGCTAAGGAGATGGAGAATGTGTCCCTGAACAAAGGGGGGGAGGGTCAAAATCAAAAGTAACAGTCAGTATCTGGTGTGGCCACCAGCTGCATTAAGTACTGCAGTGCATCTCCTCCTCACGGACTGCACCAGATTTGCCAGTTCTTGCTGTGAGATGTTACCCAACTCTTCCACCAAGGCACCTGCAAGTTCCTGGACATTTCTGAGGGGAATGGCCCTAGCCCTCACCCTCCGATCCAACAGGTCCCAGACATGCTCAATGGGATTGAGATCCTGGCTCTTCACTGGCCATGGCAGAACACTGACATTCCTGTCTTGCAGGAAATCACGCACAGAACGAGCAGTATGGCTGGTGGCATTGTCATGCTGGAGGGTCAGGTCAGGATGAGCCTGCAGGAAGGGTACCTGTAACGCACAGCGTTGAGATGGCCTGCAATGACAACAAGCTCAGTCCGATGATGCTGTGACACACTGCCCCAGACCATGAGGGACCCTCCACCTCCAAATCGATCCCGTTCCAGAGTACAGGCCTTGGTGTAACGCTCATTCCTTCAACGATAAACGCGAACTCGACCATCACCCCTGGTGAGACAAAACCATGACCCGTCAGTGAAGAGCACTTTTTGCCAGTCCTGTCTGGTCCAGCGACGGTGGGTTTGTGCCCATAGGTGACATTGTTGCCGGTGATGTCTGGTGAGGACCTGCCTTACAACTATCCTACAAGCCCTCAGTTCAGCCTCTCTCACCCTACTGGTGTTGGCCGTTGTTGTTGCCATCCTGTACCTGTCCCGCAGGTGTGATGTTTGGATGTACCGATCCTGTGCAGGTGTTGTTACACGTGGTCTGCCACTGCAAGGACGATCAACTGTCCATCCTGTCTCCCTGTAGGGCTGTCTTAGGCATGTCACAGTACGGATATTGCAATTTTTCCCTGGCCACATCTGCAGTCCTCATGCCTCCTCGCAGCATGTCTAAGGCATGTTCAAGCAGATGAGCAGGGACCCTGGGCATCTTTCTTTTTGTGTTTGTCAGAGTCAGTAGAAAGGCCTCTTCAGTGACCAAGTTTTCATAACTGTGACCTTAATTGCCTACCGTGTGTAAGCTGTTAGTGTCTTAACGACTGTTCCACAGGTGCATGTTCATTAATTGTTTTTTGGTTCATTGAACAAGCATGGGAAATAGAGTTTAAACCATTTACAATGAAGATCTGTGAAGTTATTTGTATTTTTACAAATTATCTTTGAAAGACAGGGTACTGAAAAATTGACTTATTTTTTTGCTGAGTTTATATTGGTCATGGCACCCATATAGTGCAGCGGTCTAAGGCACTGCATCTCAGTGCAAGAGGCATTACTACAATCCTGGTTCGAATACAGGCTGTATCACATCCGACTGTGATTGGGGGTGCCATAAGGCAGCGCACAATTGGCCCAGCGTCATCCGGGTTTGGCCGGGGTAGGCTGGGATTGTAAATAATAATTTGTTCTTACCTGACTTGCCTAGTTAAAGGTTACATTTTAAAAACAACTAGCGACAACCACAGCACAATCAATAGGAGGTGAACAGTGGCTGGTGCTGAAAATATAGCTAACTTGTTACGCAAGTGTTGCACACCAACAGACGGAGAAATCCTACACCAGTTGAGCAATTCATTTCAACAATTATCTTAATTTTAATTTGACTTTACAAATAACAAGAGGGTTTAATTGGAGTCTATTTCTTTGGAGCCTAGACCTATATAATATAACAACTGGCTGAGGTAGACTATGAGGCTTACCAGTCTAATAGAAGTAGGATTTTTTTATTAGGCCTACTTACAATTGCAACTGATCAAAAATGTAGCATTCTACATAAAACAATAATTTAAAGAAAAAAAGTCTGCACGTTCAAACACATTTAAAAAAACTAATAATGAAAAGAGCGCATTTGTAAATCCCAAACTCTAAAAGTAATTGGAAAGGTAGATACAAATTATGTGTGACATTGTGGTTACAATAAAGAATTAAAACAAGATATAAACACTAATTACAGTAGTGATGGACAACTGGAGGCATTTTGAAAACAGGTTTTCAAACCCTTGTAGTACTGTAGCAGGTGTAGCCCATCATGCAAATGTTTCCTATTAGAAAGACAACATACTTTTTTTTAGCCCATCTACTGTAGTGAAAATCCCTCAACTTGCAATGTATTTGATGCATAAGTACTCCAAACTCAAAACAGCAGTACAGTATTTCTTCATCAACATCTATATGCTTTCTATATGCTTTCGTTAATAAAATAACGAGAAAAAAGACATTCAAATGTGGATGTTTATTTAAACTACATTTTAGTCGCACTTCCACCCATCTCCACGACTACAGGTAAAACCTTGCTGAGATGGTCAATGTATTTGTTGCATTGTTGTATCGACAAATGTAAAAGCCTATACTGTACAGTATTTCTTAATCAGAATCTTTATGCTTTCGTTAATAAAATAATCATAAAAATACTCTTTCAAAATGCTGATGTTTATTTAGTTATGGATCCATAACGAATTACTATGGGAATAAATATCACTGAATTACAGAAATATTGGAACAACGTTGTCCATAGGTCTCATAAGTCTCACTAGTGTTGAGTAATGTGCTGTTAAAAGTGGTGTAGGTCTTATTTATTTAAAGAACATATTGAAGATAGAAGCAGTAGGATTTGAAGCAAAAGCCTACAACTATTTTAGCAGCATTTCACGCTGCTCTGAGGCAAGCATGGGGACTGGTCTTGATAAATCAATGAGATTTTAATTTTCACTTAATCTCTGTTTGGGTATTGGTTAGACTAGAATTAGAAAATTTGGGTGCAGAAATGATATGCTCTTAGTGTAACCTTTATTTAACTAGGCAAGTCAGATAAGAACAAATTCTTATTTACAAGGACAGCCTACTCCTTCCTCCCAGTCGGGGCATTGAACCCTGGTTTCCAGCGTGCCCTGCCTGCACGACACAGGGATTCTTTAGCTAAATATCTCAGTACTGCCGATCGTCAAGTTGTACAACTCCATATTTTCCTTTCCATCCTAACAGAAACCCAGAGAGTTTTTCGCTTATCTTGGAATATAAACACCATAATAATAATCAAATTAATTAAGCAAGTACCAGTCAAAAGTTTGGACACACCTACTCATTCCACAATTTTTCAATTTTTCAATTTTTCTACATTGTAGAATAATAGTGAAGACATTCCAACTATGAAATCATTTAAGAACAAATTCTTATTTACAAGGACAGCCTACTCCTCCCTCCCTGTCAGGGAATTGAACCCCAGTCTCCCGCATGCCCGTATTCTCTAGTAGAGACATGGCCTGCTCTCCCTTATTTAAGGAATTAGGCACTTTCCCATGTTTACTACAGTATGTATTGTAGGCTACGGTTACTTGTCAGACTGCACAGTAGCCTAATAAACAAATGCAGGTGACTTATATCTTCAAAATGCTTTAAATGCTTTATTATCCAAATGTAAAAGCATATACTGCACAGTACTGTCTTTCTTCATCAGCATCTTTATGCTTTCGTTAAATAATAAATAATGATAAAAATATTATTTCAAAATGCAGATGTCGATTTAGTTATGGATCCATAATGAATTACTATGGGAATAAATATCACTATTTACAGAAATATTGGAACAAAGTTGTCTAATGAAGGCAAACAATTTAGAATCCTTCAATCCTCTTATGCTGTAACTTACTCCTGACCGTCATGTTGTACATATATATATATATATGCCATTTAGCAGACGCTTTTATCCAAAGCGACTTACAGTCATGTGTGCATACATTCTACGTATGGGTGGTCCCGGGAATCGAACCCACTACCCTGGCGTTACAAGCGCCATGCTCTACCAACTGAGCTACAGAAGGACCACACAGCACCATATTTTGATTTAAATGTTTTTTCTCGGAAAGAAACACCATAATATCAATCAAAATAATTAAGACAAATTTCTTAAAATCAATCCCATATACTATGTTATTACAAAAAGGTTTAAAAAGCTCCGGTAATGCCAATATGGAAGACTATAAAATGCTCCTCAAAGATGCCCTCTAGTGGTCAAACTAGCACTAACTTGCATTTTCCCAAAAAAATGGCTGACAATTAAATAATGTGCCACAGAATGCTGCAGCAGCCTGCAAGGTGTGCTGCAGTATGACACAACTTTTAAAGGAGGAACCACTGTAAGACCGAATCAAGGTGGTCGGTCACATATGAGTGCATTAGAAAAGCATTTTTACATTCATCAAAATAGCTGAACTCAATTAATTATTTGTCTGTGCGCTAGTACAATGTTTTATGTGCTATATTTCTGTCAATATCTGATGGATTTAAAAACATTCAAAAGTTTGGAGTATCTTCATCCATTGTCCAACTGTTGCATTTATTCGAATTGTATTTTCAACCTATGAACAATTTTGATGACTGCTACTAAAGTAAAACACAGCTTTTAATGATTATGTTGCAGTTAACTCTTGCCACAGTGGGGTCTGTACCTGTTCCCTCTCCTTGAGTTCAGTGAGCATGACGATAGAGTGACACCTGTACTCCCACACCATCCTCCAAAAATCCTCCACCGTGTGAGACTGGGGACCCTGGGTAGCGATGAAGTAGTCCTTCTGTCTGTATCCCTGGAAAATAACAGACTGTTTAGCGCATCATATACTTACATAAAGGGCTCTGGAGAAAGTTAGGCCGTAGGTGTTAAAAAGTGCTCAGTAAATACTTACATCAATAAATGATGCATTGATGTAGTCCGTGAACTCTTGGCCCCTTTTCATTGATAATATAACCCGGTTGAAGTCATCTGTGTTCAAGCAAATAACTTACAACTTAACAACTTACTTTATTTCCAACAATAGTTTAATAAATTAAATTAATTCCAAAAGTAAAACTACTTCAGAGAGGTAACTTGGTCTAAAATGTATAATATTTGATACAACACTAAGAGTTTGATGGTGGTAGGGTTGTGACGTATAACTGAAAATTTAAGAGTGTTAGGGTATCCCTTACATGGAATAATCTGAAGCACACGGTTCTTCTTCATGTTTGCAGGAAGGTTTCCAGTCCTCATGTTCTCCTTCATTATGCGTACATTGGTCAGTTTCTGAGGAGAGGATATGGGGTGAAATTAGGACTACTTGAGAGAGATGGCTTCCGTCATTTAAATGTGACTAGAACTGGCAGACAACTTAAAAAAGGTGAGTAAATTGTGTGACTGGGACTTACCCTGAACTCTTCCTCTAGGCCCAGCTTGTCAAGGGGTGTCCTGGTGTTGTGGAGTTTCTGCAGGTGGCCTTCCAGAGAGGACACGTCCAGCTCTGTGTCCCCATACATATAATACTCCAGCAGAGCGTGGTAGATGAACGAGTACTGCATCTGAACGGGAGACAGAGAGAGAGATAGGGTACATGAGGCATCTTTGCTGGTTTGTGCTGCATTAACACATTGAACTGTCAGGGAACACTTACATCGGTCTGGACGAGCTGAGAGCGCTGCTCCCGTATTCTGGTCACAAACCCAAAGACATCCAGCCTCTTCTCTACATGCATCATGTCAATCATGCCATCTATGACGATGAACGTCCCAGTCCTACCTACCCCAGCACTAGGGAAAGACAAGGGACAGGAGAGAAGAGTGACCCTTACATTGTCATAGACCTCCGAGGAACGTCTGATGATTCAATTCAAAGCAAATGCACTGTACTTCTGTGGCTGGGTTTTCCACAGGAATGTTGATTGTGGTATGGCATAAAAATGCTACATTGAAACATGTCCACAAGCGATATTCTAAATTGCTACGTCTACCAGCAATATTCTAAATTGCTACATGTCTACAAGCCAACAAGATCCATAGTGATTTAAGGACCAGTGACACAGACAGCAGTCAGGGATGCCAGCTTAGGGTGTTGGAGACCAATCAATGAGGCCCATTCAGAAAGCAAAGCCCCAATACCAACACCTGTTTCAACAGTTGTTCCTGCACGTCTCTGACTTCAGTGGTGTCTCTGACTTCAGTGGTGTGGTGGTTTCATATTACATGACATGTGCTTTGAAATTCCAGCCATACCAATACAAAATAAAGGGAAGCGGGTTGGCATACTTTTTTAGACACCACGATAGGTCAATTTGACATTATTATTATATATATATTACTATGATTGTGTTAAGTTATACATGTCATAAGGAACTAAATGAACTACTATAGCCTTCATTGAGTACAGCATGTAGACGAGATTTCCCAGTTAGAATCCCTAGACTCCTCCCCTGGTTCAGTACCTGCAGTGCACTACGATGGGTCCTGCATAGGACGGGTTGACTGTCTTCACCTTCTTGAGGAACTTGAGCATGCCGATAGGGGAGAAGGGCACCCCAAAGTCTGGCCAGCTGGTGAAGTGGAGCTGGGTGACTAAGCGGGGGGCCCTTGGGCCATCATTCCCCTGCTGTTTACAACAACAGGAAAACACATCAATCGTTTAGAAAAATATACTGTAAATGTCACAGGGTTTCTCACATCGTGTATTTCAAAGTGAGGGATCCTGTGCAGGGTTGTCATGTAGGCACATACAATGATACTTACATATTGTACACAGAACTTGCGGATGGTGTAGTCCACCAGTACAGTAAAGTCCTCCACTGACACCCTCACACTCCCATACATCCAACAGCCCTGGTCTGGCCAGTACTGGTAACACTTGTCCTGAAGAGAGGAAAAATGGACATTCAGCAAAGCAAAAAAAGAATACAATTTATAGTTCACCACTATGAATGGCAGAGACTTTTATGGGAATTCATATTACTGACTAGTAACTCTATTTATAGGTGATTGTCTGTCAGTCAATAAGTTCATCACTCTGATCTTCTAGACTGTTAATGAGAGTCTCAGACTAATTATAATCAAGCCTTGGACAACTTTATCAACAATTATTTAGTTATCGATCCCCCATCTCTGTTTGGTGGAGCTAAACCCCCTGTTTTGTTCTTTATTGATCAGCCCCTTGAGGTTCAATAAAATGTGATGCCAAGTCATTTGGGATGACACATTGTATGGATTGGGAAAGTTAGGAAAGGGTCAAATCAATTATACTCATGACCTTGAGGTGTGAGAAGACAAGAAAGAGTAAAGGACCCCTTAAGAACATCTAACATGAGAGCCCATGAGCAAATCTGAAGATTCTTTACTGGTTGTATTAGCAGATAATGGAGCAGACAAAGTGAGAGAAGAGAAACTCACCTCTTTTCTCTCTTTCAGGTTAGTGAGCATCACTATAGTAGCAGTCTTCTGTTCCCAAATCATCCGCCAGAAGTCAGCCACTGTGTCGTGCATCGGGCCTATGGAAAAGAGAGTGACACTTACTACATAGATGTAAGTGGACATACTAGTTATACAATAGGCCTATGGTGCTAGAAAAACGTATTTTATGTAAGGATATAATTGATTTCCATTCCGTAATCCTCTAGTAGTACAGTATTTAGCACAAAATGATTGTACAAAGTTATATTCACCTTGAGCTGCAATTAATTTGTTCTTCTCTTTATAACCCTGGTTAAAAAGAAAATGTGTTTTGCTGAGTTTATTAGACCATAGTGAGAAAGGAAGTTATACTGGACGCATTTAAGTTATCTGTAATGGGACAGAACGAAATACATAGTAAATATCAACAACTCACATCTATGTATGAGGCATTTATGTAGTCCGTACAAGAATGCCCATCTATTTGCGTTAACAATACTCTGGAATGGTCATCTGTTGAAAATGTAAGAAAGAGACAAAATTGTACAAGGAAAATAAGTATGCCTATTTAAAATGTTCATTATGTTATCAAACTGCTTTATCTCAAAAAAGTTCAAGCTACTCTTAAAGGTCAATTCCACAATTTTCAATGTGATTTTCATTATTTCTAGCACAATAACAGTGTCTACATATTTGAAAATGGCGCATTTCGAAGTTTTGTAGAAAAAAATATGAAGTTATGACATCAGCAAGAAAATACCCTCCCGCTGGCTAGAAATGCATGTGATGTCACAGACAAGCATTTTTTAGGAGCTTTCTTATCATCTTTTAAAACCAGAAATACCATAGAAACGCGCCGTGTTCATGTATGTTTTTGAGACAATGAATAGGAAGTTGAAAAGTAGCGTAATTGCCCTTTAAGTGGGTTTAATGGTTACAAAACGTATTCCCATAACAATTCCATCACTCACATGGTAGGATGTTTGGGTATCTGTTCTTGTCCTTGTTGATCTCCCTGCTAGCCTCCTCAAAGGAGCCATGGTGGTAGCCACAGGTCAGTGACTATACAGACACAAACACAGGGGTTCAAAATAAGCCAGTCATGAAGCCTTCAGACATGCAGCATTATATGTAACAGCATAAAGAAGTATGAACTCCTCCTGACATTATTAGGTATCACGTTACTACTGTAAGCACTATGTGTTGTTTGAAAAGCAACCCACATTGAACTCCTCTCTGAAAAGCTTGCAGTCGTCTGCCGAGCGTATTCGGAACTCGTCCTCCAGCAAGTCCAGGGGGATGGGGAAGTACCTCTTGGATGGAGAGGGGGATCGTGGGAGGAGGACCACTGTCTGCTCTCCTGTGTGAAACAAAAACATTGGAACGTCAATGTTTTTACATTCAGTACAAGAATTGTGAAATAAATAAAGTTCTGCCTCTCTTTTTAGAGACAGAACTAGGTCACCTCATTACACACAGGTGACTACTGCAAGTCGCCCTGGATAAGAGCATCTGCTAAATGACTAAAATGTAAAAAATTACTAGGCGACCATAAGGAGGGTGACCTCATACAAGAGATGTATATAAACAACTGTCTGGGCCTTCAATTCTTCACTCACACTTCACTTACTCAACATTGAACATTACATGTGAAAGTTACATTAATTACAAGGTATTTTGCTACAACTGTGGCAATGTAGACTGTGAATCTTATTATTATTTAGACTTGTCTGGTTCATGTCTTGACAGCTCTCAATACCAGCATACGCCAACAGTAGGCGTGTATGCCTACAGAATAGACTTGACTTTCTGTTTGGATTGTGATGACTTATCTAGAGCACAGATTCAATCCGTATGGAATTTCAAAAAGGACTACTGTACACACACAACCTAAGACTTGCATCACATTCCACAACACATACTCAATGGTTCAAATGCAATATTGTATACGTAAGATGGGCAATGTGCAACATAATGAAGACGAGACATACCTTGATCTTCCAAGAAGCCATTTTGAGTCTTCTGAGAGATAAGAGCCTTCCTGTGGTTTCTAAACCTAACCAGAGGGTGAGAGAGAGAACAGAAAAACGAAACAAAAACGTTATCTGACCATAACCCCAGAAAAAATAGTATTTCAGCTCAACAAGTCAGTAGAAATAGACACCCACCATCTGAACTGAAAGCTGTTCTTTCTCATGAGAAGCAGATTGTTAACTCCTCTCTCAGTGGTGAGGATACTGAGTGGGGGAATGGGTGAGAGCATGGTCTGATATGACCCAGCTAGCCATTTGTTGTCTATTTAACTGGTAGAGCAGCTGTTGGAGCACACACACACGCACACACACACACACACACACACACACACACACACACACACACACACACACACACACACACACACACACACACACACACACACACACACACACACACACACACACACACACACACACACACACACACAAAGTGGGGGTAGGCTGGGCTGATAAGAGCACGGTGGGGGTGGGGTGAAGCCATCCAGTGTTGTTCTTTGTTACCTTAGGAAGTATACAATCAGGAGAATGATGATGATGAGAAGAAGAGAGATCAGCGTAGGGGGAAGGACATGGGCACCCTGGGAGGTAGGGTTTTCTGGGAAACAAAGATACACACATTATTTTGTATACTACATATGCAACAAGTGTTGTCAATATTTACATGTAACCATTTTAATAGATACTTGAGCTATTGGTCTACCTGTTGTTTAAAGTTATGATCAAGTTAATTAATGCTGATTGTTCTGTTTAATTCACTATTCGTGCGGGAGTTAGTTACCTAAAGTCTGGTTCTCACGAGAGGAGTTATTCAAGGTTATTGTAGTTGCAATCAGAAACAACACCATTGTGACTGTGGAGATAAACAGAACATGAGTGAATACATAACACTGTAAGAAAATGCAGAAGCTGTGATGCTTCATTAATTCCACTAGAGGGCGTCCACGATACAAGCAAATCCTGGCCTGGTGATGACAGTGCTGTCTGTGAAAATAAGGGGATGATGTCAGGCCCTCTGACCATATGATTGTGTAACTCCTTGTATCCTATCCATTTCTTGCCCTGTCCTGTCCATATGCACTTAGCAGTATGGTGCATCACCTCAGATCTCACAACCCTAAAATACACATATCATGGTAACAGGAAGCACTATCTCATAGACGGCAGAAATCACATCCCTTGTAGTCCTAGACAGACTGGAGAAGAGCTAAACAAGCTCAAGGGATGTGAATCTCACACTGCAGTCTCACACACAGAGAAATAGCAATGAGAAGTGCTTGGATAGGGGGAGTGAGAAGCAGTGGAAAACAGAGAGAAAAATATAATTTTTCCAGAACGATCCATCTGAAGGGAGAGGAATGAGGAAACTCCTGGTCCCATTGAGTAGCACTATGTAGCGTGAAGCAATTCTCTATTTCATCACTATTACCTGCATTGCATCTCTATCACAAACTATGCATTTCTACCTCTCTGTAGTCTTTTTCTTGCTGGCAGTCTGTCTATAATTCCCTCACTCCTGGGCAAATCTATTTAAATGCAATGTATTATATAAGAGAACAGTTATTGCCCAGTGTTTTATCCATGCGCAGACTTGAGAGCATCACTTTATATTACATGTCTCCTTAGCCTTAGAAAAAGCTGTTTTGCATAGACATCATCATTCATACTCCAAATCTAGTAGCTTCACTAGAAGTGGATCATCCTGAAAGGCCTTATTCATGACTTTTTGGAAACACATTTGCCTCTCTCAATCTCACCCCCCACACACACACATATGTTCAAAGCCAAGGGGCATGTACTGCATATGTGCCACACTGTGCTGAAGGTGCCCAATCTCTCCCCAGTGTTAACAAGCTGACAGTGTCAACACCTGCTCCCTGCAGAACTCCACTGGGCAAAAACACATTCACTCACAGTGTTGGCATTCCACCATACTGGGCTACACACAACATTAACCATGAAGGCATCAATGATTCTGCCATTCCTATACAGCCTAACACTGTATATCACACGGTTTAGGCACATTTAGGCTTCCTTCCCGCACTGCAGTCTTTGTTTGCCAGAGTGCATGTTTGATTGAATTCTGCCCTGTAATGAAACAGGGTTGGGCTATGGCAGGATAACTTGGAAAGAAGCAGGGCAAAGCTACATCATTTAAATCCTTCAACTCAGCAGTCCTTCTCAGTGCTATCAAAAGTATGTTAAGAGTTGGACCCAGAACTACAATGTAATTATTATTGCTGATTCTAAAAGCTCCCAAACTCAACGAGATGGCCTCAATGGTATTTAGCATGCTGCAGTAGCAATTCTCAAGCATTGCATGATATGTTATTACCATCGTCAAAAATGCATTTACCTAAACAAGGATTTCTCCATGCAGGTAATGTTATTAATACATCACGTAATTCATTAAATATTATTAGATGTGTATATCTACAACAATGCATCAGAAACAAAAGGGGAAAGTTGCAAAACTCAATATTATAAAGTAACTCAATAAATGAGTGGTATTTATAAGAAAGACGCAGGATGTGAAAAATGGATGAAAGCCGCATCCAAAAAAGGACCAACTCGGTCTCACCTCAACTCTTTTACCCGCAAACCTAAGTGAGCATGACGGACCCTGAGAAAAATAGCATGCTCATACAAACGTATCCTTCCCTACAGAAGACTTGTAACCTTTTCATTGATTTGTATTATTAATTAAAGCAGAGATGTGCAGTTAAAAGTATGCATTCCATTCCAACTGGATACGTATTGTACAGGAGCTTTCAGATTTGAGAGGTTTTTCCCTTCATGTCCATTAGAGCCCATGAACAAGAAGGGTGATTCCACGCCAGGAAGACCCACATTGTTTTGGGTTATCTCAGATTGTTCTGGCAATTGTGGTAGCAGAATCAGAATCAAATGTTTTATTTACATTATAATGCTTACATGAGATATTTGTCATTAGGATGTCTTATTTTGGATAATACTGTTGGCAGTTTGCAGTTATCCCTTCTCTGCTAGAGCTTAGTCACTAGGGGCCCAGAGAGGGGAGAGGTCAGGATTGTCTTCATATGTCAATGTATCTGTTAAACCATGTGATGCTATGAAGAATATCAGAAGGGGAGGAGGACAGAATGGAGGCTTGTCTTCTTATGGGAATGTGTCTGTAACTATTGTATGTCCCCTCTGAGTCCCCCCTTATCTTGATCTAGTATATGACCTAAGAGGCTCACTGTCTTTTTTGATCTTGTCCAGGAAGGAGTGTATTTGAGATGGGAGTATCTAGAATTTACCATTGATATATGCCATTGGATGAGGTAATGGTTTGGTACTATGTTGTACCAAGAACTTATTTTAGGAAACCAAACTGAACGATAATTTATAGCTAATGCTATCTGGCTATGGGATACTCCTCTTTCAAGTAAGAGGTTATTTGTGAACTGTTCCTGAGATCTGTGTTTCGTCATGTGAGTTGAGATGGGTGTGTCTTGGCTATAAATGATACTAAGAACTGTTTTGTAAGCACTCTCAGAGAATTCATTTATAGACACGGAATTGATCTGAGAGTCACAGGGCTATGGTGAAGCTCATATATAATTCAAGACGGACTTTATAATATACTCTGACGTGTGTGTGGTTTGCTCTCTCAATGTTTAGTAATACAGGAAATTACCATGACACAATTCTCATATAGAAACTGCATTGGGAGGAATGATGCTTGACATGCTTTTTACATTTTTATCACAAACCAATTCAGAGAAAAAAAATCATGATGAAAGTGGCCATTTTAGGCCTTTTTTAAACCTATACACATGCCTCCTGATCTGTTAACCGTACATGATACAGACAACATCATTGTGTCATTATACTCTGTATACTGTGCTCTAAAATATGGAGTATGTCTGGATTCTGAAATACAATTTTATTACATTAATTTATTCAAAATAAAACATTTTATAGACATAGTTTTAAACAATATACTCTACAAGGACATTACATTTCCAGAGTGGTTACACTGCTAATTTTGCAGTTATGATAAGAGTTATGAGCACCACCAAGACAGTGAATGGGAAAATAGATTCAAAGGGTACTTACTCCCTCTGCTTGTGATTGGTTAATGACCTATAATGTCAATTTCTATGTAGAAAAGGTATAAAACACACATATATATATATATATACACACTGCTCAAAAATATAAAGGGAACACTTAAACAACACAATGTAACTCCAAGTCAATCACACTTCTGTGAAATCGAACTGTCCACTGAGGAAGCAACACTGATTGACAATACATTTCACATGCTGTTGTGCAAATGGAATAGACAACAGGTGGAAATTATAGGCATTTAGCAAGACACCCCCAATAAAGGAGTGGTTCTGCAGGTGGGGACCACAGACCACTTCTCAGTTCCTATGCTTCCTGGCTGATGTTTTGGTCACTTTTGAATGCTGGCGGTGCTTTCACTCTAGTGGTAGCATTGTGTGGTAACCCACACAAGTGGCTCAGGTAGTGCAGCTCATCCAGGATGGCACATCAATGCGAGCTGTGGCAAGAAGGTTTGCTGTGTCTGTCAGCGTAGTGTCCAGAGCATGGAGGCACTACCAGGAGACAGGCCAGGAGACGTGGAGGAGGCCGTAGGAGGGCAACAACCCAGCAGCAGGACCGCTACCTCCGCCTTTGTGCAAGGAGGAGCAGGAGGAGCACTGCCAGAGCCCTGCAAAATTACCTCCAGCAGGCCACAAATGTGCATGTGTCTGCTCAAACGGTCAGAAACAGACTCCATGAGGGTGGTATGAGGGCCCGACGTCCACAGGTGGGGGTTGTGCTTACAGCCCAACACCGTGCAGGACGTTTGGCATTTGCCAGAGAACACCAAGATTGGCAAATTCGCCACTGGCGCACTGTGCTCTTCACAGATGAAAGCAGGTTCACACTGAGCAAATGTGACAGACGTGACAGTCTGGAGACGCCGTGGAGAACATTCTGCTGCCTGCAACATCCTCCAGCATGACCGGTTTGGCGGTGGGTCAGTCATGGTGTGGGGTGGCATTTCTTTGTGGGGCCGCACAGCCCTCCATGTGCTCGCCAGAGGTAGCCTGACTGCCATTAGGTACCGAGATGAGATCCTCAGACCCCTTGTGAGACCATATGCTGGTGTGGTTGGCCCTGGGTTCCTCCTAATGCAAGACAATGCTTGACCTCATGTGGCTGGAGTGTGTCAGCAGTTCCTGCAAGAGGAAGGCATTGATGCTATGGACTGGCCCGCCCGTTCCCCAGACCTGAATCCAATTGAGCGCATCTGGGACATCATGTCTCGCTCCATCCACCAACGCCACGTTGCACCACAGACTGTCCAGGAGTTGGCGGATGCTTAAGTCCAGGTCTGGGAGGAGATCCCTCAGGAGACCATCCGCAACCTCATCAGGAGCATGCCCAGGCGTTGTAGGGAGGTCACACAGGCTCGTGGAGGCCACACACACTACTGAGCCTCATTTTGACTTGTTTGAAGGATATTACATCAAAATTGGATCAGCCTGTAGTGTGGTTTTCCACTTTCATTTTGAGTGTGACTCCAAATCCAGACCTCCATGGGTTGATAAATTTGATTTCCATTGATCATTTTTGTGTGATTTTGTTGTCAGCACATTCAACTATGTAAAGAAAAAAGTATTTAATAAGAATATTTCATTCATTCAGATCTAGGATGTGTTATTTTAGTGTTCCCTTTATTTTTTTGAGCAGTGTATATAATATATATATATGGTCGCCCACGAGATCCTCCCAGTCAGGTCCGTTATGCACTCCAGGGGCATGGCGAGGATATCTGCGTGCCCCCGACCAGGCTGAGGCCAAGAGGAGTCAGTGAGGCACTTTGTCTGGGAGTGCAGAGCCGCCAGGGAGCTGTGGAAGAAAGCAGGCCCCCTGATCTCCCCGTGTCTGCCAGCAGGGGAGGACCTAACGTCCCAGCTCATGCTGTATGGGGTGGGCTGAAGGCCTATTCCATAAAAGGTCTTCACCAAGCTCTGGCCCACCCTCACGTGTCTGAAGGAAGCACTGTGGTCCTCCCGCAACCTGCTCGTAGCGAAATGAGTAGAGACCACCCCCCAGGCAGTGTCCATGGTAGCCACAGAAGCCCTGGGGGGCTACAGAAGAAAGGGGGCCTTGACCCCAAGCAAAGGGTCCTCCACAACACCCACAGCGCTGCTGACTGCAATATGTCACTTTTTGGATGATGAACAAATTCACATAGATGTGCGCTATTTCTATACTTCCCATTCTTAAGTTTTGTTTTTGGGTCTTTTACTTTCGGTTTTGTACATCAGCTTCAAACAGCTGAAAATACAATATTTTTGGTTATGGAAAATATATATTCACATCAGTTTAGATGGTACAATGATTATCTACACTATACTTGCTTGTTTTGTCACAAACTGACATTTTTGCAATTTTAGCAACCAGGAAATGGTGGAGAGATTTCTGCATAGTGCATCTTTAATTCCCTTTGCTTCTAGGCAACCATTTGGTTTGTATAAACGGGGGTTAAAATAAGCCTTGGTAAACAGTTTTATAAAAGCAACAAGGCATGCAAGTCAGTGCTATATAATTAATACAGTAAGGTAAATGGATTGACTGGCCTGATGCAAACAACACCATTTACCTGTGACTGTATTCATTACATAGCACTACTTCTTGTGCCTTATTCTTTAATATATACATTTTTTAGATTTTGCTTATTTTCTACATTTTCTACATAGAAATAAATGTACATTAGGTCATTAACCAATCACATTCAGCAAATCACCAGCAGAGGGCGTAAAAGACCCTTTGAATAGATTTTTCCCATTCACTGTGTTGGTGGTGCTCATAAAATGTATCATAACTGCAAAATTAGCAGTGTAACCACTCTGGAAATGTGATGTACTTGTAGAGTATATTGTTTTGATGTTGAATAAATTAACGTGAAAAATTGTATTTCAGAATCCAGACATACTCCATATTTTAGCGCACACTATATAGAGTATAATGACACAATGATGTTGTCTGTATCATGTACGGTTCAAAGATCATAGGGTCTTACAGGAGGCGTGTGTATAGGTTTAAAATGGCCACTTTCATCATGATTTTCTCAAAAATGGTTTGCGATACAAATATAAAAGCATATCAAACATGCTTCCTTTCATGTTTCTAAGTGATCATTTCCAGAACAATCTGAGATACCCCAAAATATTTTCGGGCCTTCCTGGCATGGAATCGCCCAGAACATTTGTTCATATTTTAGTCACATTTCATCTCATTTGTTCTGGACGGCCAATGACTGGTTTATTTCACTTGATTCACCACTAAGCGGTGCAAAAATTGTTTATGTAAATTTGTACTGTGGCCAAATGTACAGTATGTGCTTTAAATGATGTGAAAGTAACTGTTTAAATGTGATGAATCCACTCTAATCTATTTTGACCTTCAGAAATACTGACGGTTATAGGTGGGTAAATATTAATCCCAGCCATAACCCTGAGTGGAAAATCCTATTTTTCATCATTACTTTACTCCAGGAAGCCCTGAAAAGCTATTGCACATCTGCACACACACACACACACACACACACACACACACACACACACACACACACACACACACACACACACACACACACACACACACACACACACACACACACACACACACACACACACACACACACACACACACACACACACACACACACACACACACAGGATTGCATGGATAACTGAACGGCACATCCATCTGACAAACAGGATGCATTGAATTCTGAATTGCACATTACTGTGACCACAATACCCACCCTGACATGAAGTGGCTATAGGTATAATATGGTTTACGGCCTGACATGAATCCAAATGAACCCAGCTGAAGAGCACATAGTGATGAGTGAACTTTAGATTAAAAACATCATGATTTATCAATTATTAAAACATATTTTTACAGGTTCCAATGTCAGAGGACAATGGATACTGTACTCGCAGGCATATAAATATGTTCTGTGTATGTTCTTTACCAATGAACATGGTGATACAAGCATACAGGGATTGCGACATTTGATCCAAGCATAAAAAAGGCACCCAAAATATAGCAATCCATTTACTGCCCTTGAAATCTTTCCTTATCTCCAATTTCAAAGAGATTCCATCAGACAGGCTAGACTAGTGTACCCTTTGTCTTAGGAAACAAAGAGAAAACATTCATCTTTATGTGACATCCCAACCCACATCCATTGAAGTTCAGGTTTCTTCATGAATCAATAAAACCTAAAAGCAGCATCTTTGCTTCAGGGATTAAAGATGGATGACACAAAATGTTTTTTTTTTTTACAAGGAGAGAGAGAACAAAGACAGTGGAGAGCAACCACAGAAGCATGGCTGTCTGCTAGAGCAGACACTGGACCTGGAGAACAAATACATGTCAGTGGAGCGAGTAGAAAGAGGAGGGGAGGATGAGAGGAGAGATGAGAGGCTTCAGAAGCTATGTATTAGCAGCTATAATGAGAAACTTCAATATTAGACAAACAGCAACAGTACTAAAGCGAAGGGTGGCTTCACTGGCAAGTAGCAGGCCATGCTACTGATAAAAATCTGGATCACCAGATCATAACCCCATGAAATCCATTGTCGTAAGAACGGTTATATTTCTGTTGTTGTGGTATGAAGGAAGGTTGAATATTTGTCTGTTCAGAAGCGTGCTACTGTATTGAGCCTCTCAGCCAATATGCGCTAAGCATCCATACATACAAGTCATCACAGCATAATATGCATTAATATTGAAGCTTTGACAATCTTATTTTCGTAATCTCCTATACATCACTAATCATTATGTCGGGAGCATGGTCAGGGTCAACAGTCAATTCAGGAATTGAATTGAAATCCTAATTGAAAACAAGGGTCCCTTTACATTAAAATAATGAATTTCGATTGATGTCCTAAATGGCCTGAGTTGAAATGAAATCGACTCAGGGGTTACTCACAGTTTAAAAGCAGAGCTGACCGGATTCAGTAGGAGTTAATCCAATAGTCCATAGCAGCCAGAAGGTCTGGTTCTCTTCCTGACTGGCCCCTTGGGATTCAGTACCCACAACCCAGTCCACATTCACATTGTCTCGGGAGGTACAGGGTCTGGTGGGAGAGTAGTCGATGTGATCAGGACACACTAGTCCTGTAGCTAAGGTCCAGTAGCTGGGTTTCAGGGGACTTCAGGGTTTTAGATCATGCCACAGAGTAAAGTAGGCTCGAGTTCAGTGACCTACATAAATGCATATCACCTGAAGAAAGACAAGACGAGAAAAAACGGTTAGACCCCAGTTAATACCATGGTTGCTGCTATAGAAAGCTCTATAACTTCCTCACCATGGTGTCACCCCCAGAAATAGTACATTCAAAGTAGCTTTAAAAAGACCAGGGCATTAAATTAATAAAGTCATGACCTGGACTCCACTCTGTTTACTTGTTAGTCATAGGGATTTTTCTCCTGTTCATTGTTTGGGCCTGACAGAGGAAAAGTCTAAGGGATTAACAAACTAATGAAGCTACTTCCTGTGTACAGAAGGAGTGGGAGTCTGTCTACTTGAGTGAACTGTACCGTAGAAAGAGAGAGATTGTACTATTCTAGACTTTGTGGGTAAGAGAGAAGGGAGGGTGGTAAAGCGAGAGAAAGAGAGAAGTGGTGTAGTGTTCACACGTGTGTGTGTATGTTTCTGTGTGTGTTTCTGTGTGTGTGTTATTCTGTTTCTTTGTCTGAACTGTGACAAACCACTTTAATCTAGCCCCCACAGCATGGCAAAGCAATACATGTCAATTTCAAGAGCTATTAATTGTTAAGCATACCAATCTAATCCCACCCACGGACAGAAATTCAGAGGAAAAGTGTGAGGAATATACAATCCGTTATGTTAACTCTCAAAAATAGAGACAATAAATACTCACAAAAAAATATACACAATAGCCAAGACTAACACCTTTACAATACTGTGATTGGCATGGCATAGATAAAACATATCCAATTCTATACATATTTGGAATTGGCAGTGTTTCATTCCACTGTGGTATAAAGAGCTAAGTATTGCTACACATTGTAGCATTTTGGAATCTGAGTGCCCAAAACAAAGCCTTGACTGTGATGTTACTCTATGGCTCTAGCCATGTATGATGGAGAGAGCATGGCTCTGAGTGCCCACATACTCCCTCTCTCCCAACACAGGGTTCCTCTACCCACAGGTGGAGACACAAAACCAGATTGTTTAGTGACCGGCCACTGAGTCAGAGCAGAGGTGAACCAGTGATCCCAGTTGGAGAAGCCCACTCATACAGAGCCACGATGGGTGAATGGGGCCTCTAGGAACAAGGGTGGGACTGGGGTTGCAAAGCTACCGGTTGTTTACCAAAGCTACCGGAATATTCAGTAACTTTGATAATTCACATGGACTTGATGGCAATCTTTTGTAATTTATATTTTAATCCTTAAAAAAAATACATTTATTCATATTTTGGTCACATTATTTACATCTGTGTCCATCTTGTCCATGAATAGGTAGATCATATAGAACATCATGAATTTTAACTACTGCCACCAGTACAGCCACAAAACATTTGCAACAAAGATATATTAACATAGTCAAATAAAAATAGCTTTTAGAAATACAGTGTACAGGTATTTCTGATATATGGAAATGTGGCTTTTCTTGTTGAAAATAATCTTATATTAAATCAAATATATTCAGGGCTTTACTTTTTGATTGCATTCTCCTTTCCAGACATTAGTAATAATAATAATAATAATAATAATAATAATAATACTCGGGGGATTGGCCTCCGTCATCCTTATTTCCTTCCGAGTCACTTTCAAGTGTATCTTTTGTCCCTTTCAAGTGTACGTATATTCTTCCGAGTCACTTTCAAGTGTATCTTTTGTCCCTTTCAAGTGTACGTATATTCTTCTGAGTCACTTTCAAGTGTATCTTTTGTCCCTTTCAAGTGTACGTATATTCTTCTGAGTCACTTTCAAGTGTATATTCTTTTGAGTCACATTCATCTTGTGTTGTGACATCTGTTATTGGCTCAAACAGTTTCAGATTGGAACGAAATGCCACCATTTGCTGGACCCTTTCGTCGGTCAGCCTATTGGACACCAAGAAAAGATGTGTACAATACACAGAACACCAATAAATACACAAATACAGTGACAATAAAACCAGCACATCCTCAATTCATTATAAAAACTAAAATTCCCTTGGTGTGTGCAATCCAAAAGAGTGACCAATTGCGCTCTGATGCAGCAGATACTACATCTGGTTTATACTACATCTGCAGTATAATTGAGGCAATGGAGGACAAGGCTTCAAAGCTGCAGAGTACATTCCACCAGGTTGACGCAGAGATGTGTTCAGTGGAATTCCAAAACCCATCATCTTTCCACAAGCCATCCTACGTCCTGAATATGGCCAAACTCCCCAGAACCTTTCTCTCATCCAGCTGAAGGTGGTGTGCCATGGCTGAAGTCATGTCGTATGCTGACATTATCTGCTCCGCAGATAGGATTGGAGGCTTTCTGGCACATTTTGTATTCAGCAAAAAAGCAGCTGCTTGGATGAGCTTGGTGCAGAAGTCTTGCCTTTTGTCAATCATTTCCAAAACTGCCTCTTCTTCTGCTTCATCCAGCAAAGACATTGTCAGTGCAGCACCAATCTGCTCACGCAGATCTGTGAAGAGCCATTAAACATCTGATAAGACTGCCCCATCTCCCTCCACCTGGTTAATGGCAGACGCAATTGGGGTGAGTAAGGTCAGGTTGTTGTCAATGTGCTCCCAAAACACATATTCAAGGAATGTCTTCTTGATGGTAGAATTAATTTCTATGGACTCTGAGATGGCCATATCTTGCAGGGCCACTTTCCCTACTAGAAGGCTTGTGCACATTATTACAGAGGAGCCCCATCTGGTTTTCACACTGTTTTTTTCTAAACATTGCTGAGGCCATTCATTTCCCTTTGACACATTTCACTAACTTGTAGGCTTTATTGTACAGGGTCTGCATGGTTTCCAGGCCCATGATGTCTCCCAGGAGAAGATTGAGACCATGTGCTGCACAGCAAATTGGAGTGATGTGAGGGAAGGCTTCTTCGACTTGTCTCCAAGCTGCTTTCATATTTACCACATTGTCTGTAACTACGGCAAAACATACTTATCAGCTCATCTGCAATGAATTTGCTTATGTGTCTGTTGATTTTTGTGCCAATGCTTTTGTAAAACACTGGCGGGGGAGTGCAAAAAATGTCATCGATAATACCTTCCCCACATACATTGGAGCATCTATCACAGCAACACATTCTGCCTTGTCAAAAGTGACCTTTTCTTGCACTGACATGTTCTGACTGCAACAAGTTGGTTGAATGTTCAAGAATCTTTTCCAGTGAACATTGATTGTAAGCATGAGAAGGGAGCATGTGGCATAGACGGCTCAAGCCAGGCATTCATCTGCTTTCTGCTTCTTTTTACATTTTTATATTTAACCTTTATTTAACTAGGCAAGTCAGTTAAGAGCAAATTCTTATTTACAATGTCGGCCTACATCGGCCAAACACGGACAACACTGCAGCAATTGTGCTCCAACCCATGGAACTCCAAATCACACCCGGTTGTGATCCAGCCTGGATTGGAACAACGGTGTCTGTAGTGACGTCTCAAGCACTGAGATACAGTGCCTAAGACCGCTGCGCCACTCGGGAGCCCTATCCAAACCATGGGTAGTTGCTGCTGACTCAGAAGTTGATGCTGTGCTGAGAGTTGAAGGTTAAGTAGAGGGTTGTAGTGACTTCTCTTTAAAGCTTCCTGGGCCCTTTGTACAGTTGTTCAAATGAAACTGCAAATTTGTATCATTTTTTCCCCCAAAAATTGAGCAGTAATTGCACATTAACTGATACCCTCCATCTTCACGAACTTATTTGAAATGCCTCCACATTAAAGGGCTTCCGTGTTCTTAACCACTGGTGTTCAGAATGGTGTTCATTGACTACAGCTCATCATTCAACACCATATTACCCACAAAGCTTATCACTAAGCTAAGGATCCTGGGACCCTCTGCAACTGGATCCTGGACATCCTGACGGGCCACCTCCAGATAGTGAGGGTAGACAACAACTCATCTGCCACGCTGATCCTCAACACGGGGGCACCTCAGGGGTGCGTGCTTAGTCCCCTCCTGTACTCCCGGTGGAACCCATGACTGCATGGCAAAGCACGACTCCAACACCATCACTAAGTTTGCCGACAACACAACAGTGGTAGGCCTGATCACCGACAATGATGAGACAGCTTATAGTGAGGTCAGAGACCTGGCAGTGTGGTACCAGGACAACAACCTCTCCCTCAAAGTGATCAAGACAAAGGAGATCATCGCGGACTACAGTAAACGGAGGGCCGAGCATGCCCCCATTCTCATCGACGGGGCTGTAGTGGAGCAGGTTGAGAGCTTCAAGTTCCTTGATGTCCACATCACCAACAAATTATCATGGTCCAAACACACCAAGACAGTCATGAAGAGGGCATGACAACGCCTATTCCCCCTCAGGAGACCGAAAAGATTTGGCATGGGTCCTCAGATCCTCAAAACGTTCTACAGTTGCACCATCGAGAGCAACTGGTTTGGCCACTGGTTTGGCAACTGCTCTCGGCATCTGACCGCAAGGCGCTAAAGAGGGTAGTGCATACAGCCCAGTACATCATTGGGGCCAAGCTTCCTGCCATCCAGGACCTCTATACTAGGTGGTGTCAGAGGAAGGCCTTAAAAATTGACAAAGACTCCAGCCACCCTAGTCATAGACGGTTCTTTCTGCTACTGCACAGCAAGTGGTACCGGAGCGCCAAGTCTAGGTCCAAAAGGCTTCGTAACAGTTTCTACCCCCAAGCTATAAGACTGCTGAACAGCTAATCATTTGTACAAGGATCTCTGTACTTTTCTCCATTCATCTTTGCCTTGATCCTGACTAGTGTCCCAGTCCCTGCCACTGAAAACCACCCCCACAGCATGCCACCACCATGCTTCACCGTAGGGATAGTGCCAGGTTTCCTCCAGATGTGACGCTTGGTTTCATCAGACCAGAGAATCTTGTTTCTCATGGTCTGAGAGTCTTTAGGTGCATGTCGGCAAACTCCAAGTGGGCTTTCATGTGCCTTTTACTGAGGAGTGGCTTCCGTCTGGCCACTCTACCATAAAGGACTGATTGATGGAGTGCTGCAGAGATGGTTGTCCTTCTGGAAGGTTATCCTGTCTCCACAGAAGAACTCTAGAGCTCTGTCAGACTGACCATCAGGTTCTTGGTCATCTCCCAAGCTCTAGGAAGTCTTGGTGGTTTCAAACTTATATTTAAGAATGATGGAGGCCCCAATGTTCTTGGGGACCTTCAATGTTGCAGACATTTTTTTAGTACCCTTCCCCAGATCTGTGCCTCGGCAGAATCCTGTCTAACAGCTCTACGGACAATTCCTTCGACCTCATGACTTGGTTTTTGTTCTGACATGCACTGTCAACTGTGGGACTTTATATAGACAGGTGTGTGCCTTTCCAACTCATGTCCAATCAATTGAATTTACCAGAGGTAGACGCCAATCAAGTTGTAAAAACATCTCAAGGATGATCAACGGAAACAGGATGCACCTGAGCTCAATTTTGAGTCTCATAGCAAAGGGTCTGAATACTTATGTAAATAAGGTATTTCAGTTTTTATTTTGAAAAATGTGCAAACATTTTTGAAAACATATTTTTGCTTTCTTATTATGGGGGATTGTGTGTAGATTGCTGAAGATTTGAATGTATTTAATCCATTTTAGAATAATGCTGTAACGTAACAAAATGTGGAAAAAGTAAAGGGGTCTGAATACTTTCCGATTTCACTATATTTAGCTACACAACATAAGACAGCTGTTTACATTCTTCAGTGTATGAAAACATAAAACTTACTTTATATTCTTAAAATGGTTTTAAGTGGATTGACCCTGGCTGAATGTTTCTGAATGAATCTTTGTACACTGACTAATCGCAGAACAAAAATATATAAACTAATACATCTACTAATCATTTTTTGGGCTGAAGTATACATGTTCTAATTGAAGCAGTGTGGATTAAGTCCATATCTTAATCTGACCAGTTTACTGCTGAGACTACAACATACATATCTGAAAGCAAGCAACATTACTAAAAATCACAATGAGGTCCTAGTATATGTCCTAAGGATTTAAATATACACATTACAACCTTGTGTCTATTGTGCATGTCTGTTTCTATACCATGACAAAGGATGTTTCCAACAATTAATGAAATACTCTGGATAGCCAAAGCATACATAATCTCCCTGGACCCCCCACAGAAACAGATGGGTGTGATTTTACTTTCTGTGAGTTGAGGTTTTGTAATGGCAACATAATTACATAAAAAGGATTGCCCCATGACAAATAAGTCAGTTTTCCAAACAAGTACAACAGCACAGAAAGTCACAAATATAGTAATTACTGACACACTCCATACAAGACTGAAAAACTAAATTGTAGATGAACAATAACAAGCAAGGAAAACACGATAAAAGCTGAACAGACAGAGGTCATTTTACTTAATCAAAGGAGTTCCAGTCTGCTGGGGAAGAATTCATCCAAGTATACAGCTAACATTAGCTTTGTGTACATATATTATTTGAAACCTAATTTTGTTACAATGTTATTTGCATTGCTAGTTAAAGCCTAATGTTAGCAAGCTAGCTAATGTTAGTTGCTTGGTGTCTAACGCCAGCTAATGTTATAAATCGTATCTTATTTTGTCAGAAATTCATTTGCATTGCTATTTAAAGCTAGCTGGTTGGTTAACTTTACCTGCAGATTAATACTGTGTGATTTATAACAATCCGAATGACACCCTCATTAAAATCACAATTGAACAGGAAAAGAGGTATGCTTAGATAACCTATGCAGAAAAATATAAATATATATTTTTTACATAGAATTAGGCATAATGATTGTGGCTCTAGATTGCAGGAAAATGCTGTTTCAGGTGTTTAAAAATGTAAAAATCTCCAAAACACCCTCCCTCCACCCTCACGTACTTCGTGCCACCTCTAAAATAATTGGTGCTTGACGCCCCTGAGTGCGGCAAGTGCCGCTGATTGTTGGTTAGCCTCTTTGCTCCGAGAGATCTCTACAGATATTTGTGTAACGTTATACATGTCCCCCGTAGCTAAGAGGCTAGCTGCTGGTAAGCTTTCTTGACTTGAACATACATTTTTGCCAACACATGGCTGATTATGATTAACCAGCTAAACAGCTGCTCTAAGTGAAAATGTTTTTGGGGTTAACAGTCTAGCTAATAGGCTATGTTAGAGTTACACGTCCTCTTCCAATAATAATGTGGTGAGTTCAAAATAATGAAAAACTATCTACCAAATCAATTGATTTTAAAATGTCGATTACTCCTTGAAATTATCAATCACCTGATGACAAGACATGATGGGGGTCTATAGGTTGCCGGTTTGCAAGGGAGGGAGTCCCTGGGCAGGAAAAGGTTGAAGAACCCTGAGATAGCGAATTTTAGCTATATTAGCATAGACATGACATCAGTCAAAACACCTGAAAACAAGACATGTTATCATGAACAAGATAAAACTAGCCGAAACAAACCACCTACGATTCCTTTTGACTTGGAGTTACATTGTGTTGGTTAAGTGTTCCCTTTATTTTTTTGAGTAGTGTATATTATAATTACAATGTTGTGCAATGTAGCACAGTTGGTAGAGCATGGCGCTTGTAACGCCAGGGTAGTGGGTTCGATTCCCGGGACCACCCATACGTAGAATGTATGCACACATGACTGTAAGTCGCTTTGGATAAAAGCGTCTGCTAAATGGCATATATTATATATATTATGACATATATTATAATATTTTAGACTTAAGGTTGCCACCCATTCGTTAAAATACGGGACGGTTCTGTATTTCACTGAAAGAATAAACATTTTGTTTTCGAAATTATCGTTTCTGGATTTGACCATATTAATGACCTACGGCTCGTATTTCTGTGTGTTTATTATATTATAATTAAGTCTATGATTTGATATTTGATAGAGCAGACTGACTGAGCGGTGGTAGGCAGCAGCAGGCTCGTAAGCATTCATTGAAACAACACTTTACTGTGCTTGCCAGCAGCTCTTAGCAATGCTTGAAGCACAGCTCTGTTTATGACTTATCAAGCCTATCAACTCCCGAGATTAGGCTGGCAAAATTAAAGTGCCTATAACAACATCCAATAGTCAAAGGTTTATGAAATACACATGGTATAGAGAGAAATAGTCGACGCATAATAATTCCTATATAAATTCCTATAATAAAGCCAACCTAAAACTGGGAATATTGAAGACTCATGTTAATAGAAACCACCAGCTTTCATATGTTCTCATGTTCTGAGCAAGGAACTTAAAAGTGAGCTTTTTTTCCTTGGCACATATTGAACTTTTACTTTTTTTGCATTATTTAAACCAAATTGAACATGTTTCATTATTTAGTTGAGACTACATTTATTTTATTTATGTATTATATCAAGTTAAAATAAAAGTGTTCATTCAGTATTGTTGTAATTGTCATTATTACAAATATATATTCAAAAAATCGTCCAATTAATCGGTATCAGCTTTTTTTGGCCGTCCAATAATCAATATCAGTATCGGTGTTGAAAAATCATAATCGGTTGATCTCTACCATGTATATTTCCTCTCCATTGTTATTTTACTGCTGCTCTTTAATTAGTTGTAAATTTTATTTCATTTTTTTTGTAGCCATTTTTCTTAAAACTGCAATGTTGGTTAAGGGCTTGTAAGTAAGCATTTCACTGTAAGGTCTAATATACCTGTGGTATTCGGCGCATGTGACAAATAGAATTTGATTTTGATTTGCTATTTTACTCATGGTCGAAACCTCAATGACAAGATAAGAACTGCGATATTGATTGATGCGTGTATATAATTAATCCTGTTAAATGATAGTGAAGATTGACAGCAAAAATGGCGTAGCAGTTACCAAGCAGAATTTGTGACATGCAAATAAACAAGTTACACAGTAATTTACTATAAAATACAGGTTCAGATTCTCCTCATCCCAGTACATGTATGAGGAGGATCTGAACCTGTATTTTACAGTAAATGACTGGTGTCTAATATTCCTTGTCATAACATAAGCTACTAACATCTGTAGTTGTGGTCTGCCGTTTCCAGAAAGATACTGAACACGGATGTGTTTGTGGAGTTTTTGCAAAGTGGATGTGTGCATTTGAAATGCTAACGGGATACATATTTATCATCACAGATATTGCATATCATGACATGAATGACTGTGATTGAGTTAGAGTCTGGATGGAAGAGCAAACCTCAACCACTGAGTCCAGAGATCCCACCCTCGAGTTTCAGCAGACCAAAAATGACACTTCTAGGCCACAGCCAAGGCGGGACCAGGAACAGGAAAACATAATCATTAGCATAAGAACTGAACAAATCATCCTACAATGTGGGTTCCAACTTTAACAGAAATGCATGGTAACTAGTGTCATAATCATAAAACACACTTTACAGTTTCAGTCTCTAATGTTCCAAGTTAGCTTCTCACAGTTGGGTTTCATGACTGCTAAACAGCTCTTCGTGTTATGATGCAGACAGGCTCATTAAAGTGAATAGACATTTCCTTCTCTCCCCCGTCATTTACTCACTGAAACCACTGGCATCACCTATTAATGAACATCGTCTCCACTGAGTCAGATCAGCATCAAGTTGTTGAACGATATCTGATGTAAAACACACATGAAATCACGACTTGACGGTGGTCATCCTGTTGATGACCTTGCCCCTCACTGTGATGCTGCTACTAACTGTTTATTACAGTAATGCTATGGCAAGGTCCATTTATTATACCAGAGGATATAGGGTTGGTATCACCAACACATCCCAGTCCCACAAGCCATATAAGGAACATAGGCAAATCCATTCCCACACAATGCATCATTATGACAACAAGGAAACTTTGTTGTGTGATCCTTTGGCAAGCCAACCTCCTCCCACGGCTTATACTACAGGGACAGTGCAAGGCGAGGCGTACCTCATTATCTTGGTTTGCTCCAGGGTGACTAATGCATTGTAAAATGCACATTGAGGTTGATACTTCAACATGTCATGTTTTCACTCCCCCATAAACAGATGTAGCCTGTGCACATGCATACAAGTGCATACAAGGTTTCTCTTCCTCTTCTTTTCTCTCACGCCAACAGGCCTCCTATTGACAGGAGCATCTTATTTCAATGACGCAAGGCAGACTAAATCAAATGCATAACATTCTAGAGCCTCTTAACTTTATAATATATATCCTCCCAATTGTAATTACCAGCCGCTCAAAGACAGATTTAAAGTAGCAATAAGCTCAGATGCACCCCCTATGTCAGCTTTAGTAGAACACATACCAGGGTGGTTTGCAAGCGTCACTCAATATGTATGGTCTGCAATATTTGCCAAATCCCTTACTACCAGGGGTTGAAAAATAAACAGTATGGATTGTATCAGCACCTTTGGGTATACAGGGCAGTTAAAAATAAAAAAGGTCCATTTTCTTTGAGAATGAATCAATTTTGATATAAGTGAGGGTCATGACGTTGGCCTGGGGGTTGGTTTATGACAGTCATAAATACCTCTTCTCCCCTTTTTCCTCTCTCTACCCTACTGATGTGACATTTGAAAACCCCTTGGTTAACATAGAGATTCTGGGAACATCAGAAGGTGTTATGGAAATGAACTATATTCTGGTAATCAGACCAATTGAACATATGCGGTGGAACTTAATGAATATGATGTCAGTTCGGTTGTTCTCTGAGACATTCTCATCAATGACAGTATGACATAAACTCTACAGTGGAATGTCTGCACATTGTAGTTATTGGAATCACATGGAATTGTTGTTCAATTTAAATGTTTGAATATAAAATTATTGGTGAGGATATGAAATGTAATTTTAGCTTCCAAATGAGAGATTTGGGTTTTCATAAGGTTAGGGCTCTGCTCAATCAGTGAAGAGACATGGGTTATAACATTTTTCAGACACGCCCTTCTCGCTCCACTATATAACGTTTTGACGAAAATGTAACCTCCTGTTCCAAGTACGTGAGGTCTGCAGCCTCTGCGTTAAAAGGACTAACATGTCAACTACAGAACTAAGCCAACCTCAGCGTGAGCTTTGGTTGTGAATGGTATGAACTTTGAACTCTTATTCACTACAGAAGTGATTCCTCCTAGCCATTGAGTTAACCACAGCAGCTGCAAACGCAGGCTAGGAAAGAACAGACAGAGTATTCTGTCTACCACACAATGATGTTACTACAACGTATCCAATTGACCACCAGAGACATTCTTCAAAGGACAAAGGACTCGGTTTGTTAACACGGCCTTCCATCTACCACCAACCTATCGAGGCGCAGCTCAGAGTAAATATTTATTGCATTTTCCTTTTCCAAATGGGCGGTAATTTAGAATGCATAAGATACTGTATTTACAATGGCACAGCTTCTCCCTTTGTCCCTCAGTCTTTCCGCTCTTTCACTCAAACCCAGCCCCTTTTCTTTTGTGTAACCAGCTGTCATATCTGTTCCGTCCGCTAGGGACGTTTTCCTTTATGATGTAATTTGTAATCAAGGTATGATTCATTCTTTGTATATGTAATTCTGTGTGATTAGTTAGCTATTTAGTAAATAAATAATTAAACCCAATTTTGTATTGCTGATTAATCTTGTTAGCCAGGGTTCGTGGAGAGAATTTACAACTTTCAGATGTGACTGAATTAAGGTGACGATTAATATTGACTGCTATATATTACTAGGTCTTTAAGAGTTTATTCGGAAGATAACAGCTCTATAAATATTATTTTGTGGTGCCCCGACTCTCTAGTTAATTACATTTGACATGATTAGCTCAATCAGGAAATATTAATTACAGAGAAAGGATTTTATAGCATAGCCAAAGACATGACACGAGCCATCTTAACACTTCCTGCCAATACTATGCAACTCAATCTTTGCAAAGATTTGAATGACTGAAACACAAAACCCTTCTGCATACTCTAAAATATGAATAATGACAGATGGATGAGGTAGCCTCTGTTTATTTTCTGCCATTTGCAAACACAGTGATGTCAACATGGTTCTCAGTGTCCTCCCTAGTGTTATTGTCTGTACATCTGATAACACTGACAACATATCATGGAATGTTATACAGTATACCACTTTGTGACATCGGCTGATGTAAAAAGGGCTTTATAAATACATTAGATTGATTGATTGAGTTTACAGCCAATTCACATTTCAGATTAGCATGGAAAATGGCTTGTTTGACCTCTCTCTGGACTCATTCTACTTAGAGATGGCCACTTTATCGATATCCACTTCCTCTCATCTAATCTCTCCCTGTCATCCTCCCCTACCATACCTTTTTCATCCATCCAACCCTAATGCTCTATTGTCCAGCCTCATGCCTGATGGGACTGTAAAGGTAGCAGGAAGAGATTTTTTAGCTGTAATATAATTGCACATCTATGGCAACCATTGAATTATTTCTCAGACAGACTGCAATCTGATTTTTTTCAGCAAACAATGTCAGAGCATGGAAGTGGATCTTGAAATTCATATAACAACTCTGTATAACCACAAGCATCTGCCTCTAACCCTAGGAAGCTCTTTGCCACCTTCTCCTCCCTCCTGAATCCCCCCTCCTCCCTCTCTGCAGATGACTTCGTCAACCATATAACAACTCTGTGCAACCACAAGAATCTGCCTCTAACCCTAGGAAGCTCTTTGCCACCTTCTCCTCCCTCCTGAATCCTCCCCCCCCCTCCCTCTCTGCAGATGACTTCGTCAACCATTTTGAAAAGAAGGTCGACGACATCCGATCCTCGTTTGCTAAGTCAAACGACACCGCTGGTTCTGCTCACACTGCCCTACCCTATGCTCTGACCTCTTTCTCCCTCTCTCTCCAGATGAAATCTCGCGTCTTGTGACGGCCGGCCGACCAACAACCTGCCCGCTTGACCCTATCCCCTCCTCTCTTCTCCAGACCATTTCCGGAGACCTTCTCCCTTACCTCACCTCGCTCATCAACTCATCCCTGACCGCTGGCTACGTCCCTTCCGTCTTCAAGAGAGCGAGAGTTGCACCCCTTCTGAAAAAACCTACACTCGATCCCTCCGATGTCAACAACTACAGACCAGTATCCCTTCTCTCTTTTCTCTCCAAAACTCTTGAGCGTGCCGTCCTTGGCCAGCTCTACCGCTATCTCTCTCAGAATGACCTTCTTGATCCAAATCAGTCAGGTTTCAAGACTAGTCATTCAACTGAGACTGCTCTTCTCTGCATCACGGAGGCGCTCCGCACTGCTAAAGCTAACTCTCTCTCCTCTGCTCTCATCCTTCTAGACCTATCGGCTGCCTTCGATACTGTGAACCATCAGATCCTCCTCTCCACCCTCTCCGAGTTGGGCATCTCCGGCGCGGCCCACGCTTGGATTGCGTCCTACCTGACAGGTCGCTCCTACCAGGTGGCGTGGCGAGAATCTGTCTCCTCACCACGCGCTCTCACCACTGGTGTCCCCCAGGGCTCTGTTCTAGGCCCTCTCTTATTCTCGCTATACACCAAGTCACTTGGCTCTGTCATAACCTCACATGGTCTCTCCTATCATTGCTATGCAGACGACACACAATTAATCTTCTCCTTTCCCCCTTCTGATGACCAGGTGGCGAATCGCATCTCTGCATGTCTGGCAGACATATCAGTGTGGATGACGGATCACCACCTCAAGCTGAACCTCAGCAAGACGGAGCTCCTCTTCCTCCCGGGGAAGGACTGCCCGTTCCATGATCTCGCCATCACGGTTGACAACTCCATTGTGTCCTCCTCCCAGAGCGCTAAGAACCTTGGCGTGATCCTGGACAACACCCTGTCGTTCTCAACTAACATCAAGGCGGTGTCCCGTTCCTGTAGGTTCATGCTCTACAACATCCGCAGAGTACGACCCTGCCTCACACAGGAAGCGGCGCAGGTCCTAATCCAGGCACTTGTCATCTCCCGTCTTGATTACTGCAACTCGCTGTTGGCTGGGCTCCCTGCCTGTGCCATTAAACCCCTACAACTCATCCAGAATGCCGCAGCCCGTCTGGTGTTCAACCTTCCCAAGTTCTCTCACGTCACCCCGCTCCTCCGCTCTCTCCACTGGCTTCCAGTTGAAGCTCGCATCCGCGCTACAAGACCATGGTGCTTGCCTACGGAGCTGTGAGGGGAACGGCACCTCAGTACCTCCAGGCTCTGATCAGGCCCTACACCCAAACAAGGGCACTGCGTTCATCCACCTCTGGCCTGCTCGCCTCCCTACCACTGAGGAAGTACAGTTCCCGCTCAGCCCAGTCAAAACTGTTCGCTGCACTGGCCCCCCAATGGTGGAACAAACTCCCTCACGACGCCAGGACAGCGGAGTCAATCACCACCTTCCGGAGACACCTGAAACCCCACCTCTTCAAGGAATACCTAGGATAGGGTAAGTAATCCTTCTCACCCCCCGCTAAAAAGATTTAGATGCACTATTGTAAAGTGGCTGTTCCACTGGATGTCATAAGGTGTATGCACCAATTTGTAAGTCGCTCTGGATAAGAGCGTCTGCTAAATGACTTAAATGTAAATGTAAATGTGTTCTGTATGTGTTTCGGTGTATGAACAAACTGTAGTAAACAACGAGTATCTCAAGATAAGAGCAACAAGGGATTCATTCAACTACACATGTACAGTGCCTTGCGAAAGTATTCGGCCCCCTTGAACTTTGAGACCTTTTGCCACATCATCTTTTTGACTCAACTAACCAGTGACCACATTCAGGCTGAACCATCAGCTACACCCATGCATGAGTATGTCAAATGTTTTAAAAAGGGGCTTCCTGTCTTCATCTCCTTTTCTTTATCGGCACCAATTTGACAACACAGAATATGTTAAATACAGTGCCTTGTGAAAGTATTCGGCCCCCTTGAACTTTGCGACCTTTTGCCACATTTCAGGCTTCAAACATAAAGATATAAAACTGTATTTGTTTTGTGAAGAATCAACAACAAGTGGGACACAATCATGAAGTGGAACGACATTTATTGGATATTTCAAACTTTTTTAACAAATCAAAAACTGAAAAATTGGGCGTGCAAAATTATTCAGCCCCTTTACTTTCAGTGCAGCAAACTCTCTCCAGAAGTTCAGTGAGGATCTCTGAATGATCCAATGTTGAACTAAATGACTAATGATGATAAATACAATCCACCTGTGTGTAATCAAGTCTCCGTATAAATGCACCTGCACTGTGATAGTCTCAGAGGTCCGTTAAAAGCGCAGAGAGCATCATGAAGAACAAGGAACACACCAGGCAGGTCCGAGATACTGTTGTGAAGAAGTTTAAATGGATACAAAAAGATGTCCCAAGCTTTAAACATCCCAAGGAGCACTGTGCAAGCGATAATATTGAAATGGAAGGACTATCAGACCACTGCAAATCTACCAAGACCTGGCCGTCCCTCTAAACTTTCAGCTCATACAAGGAGAAGACTGATCAGAGATGCAGCCAAGAGGCCCATGATCACTCTGGATGAACTGCAGAGATTTACAGCTGAGGTGGGAGACTCTGTCCATAGGACAACAATCAGTCGTATATTGCACAAATCTGGCCTTTATGGAAGAGTGGCAAGAAGAAAGCCATTTCTTAAAGATATCCATAAAAAGTGTTGTTTAAAGTTTGCCACAAGCCACCTGGCAGACACACCAAACATGTGGAAGAAGGTGCTCTGGTCAGATGAAACCAAATTTGAACTTTTTGGCAACAATGCAAAACGTTATGTTTGGCGTAAAAGCAACACAGCTCATCACCCTGAACACACCATCCCCACTTTCAAACATGGTGGTGGCAGCATCATGGTTTGGGCCTGCTGGTTTGGGCCCACGGAAGATGGTTAAAATTGATGGGAAGATGGATGGAGCCAAATACAGGACCATTCTGGAAGAAAACCTGATGGAGTCTGCAAAAGACCTGAGACTGGGACGGAGATTTGTCTTCCAACAAGACAATGATCCAAAACATAAAGCAAAATCTACAATGGAATGGTTCAAAAATAAACATATCCAGGTGTTAGAATGGCCAAGTAAAGTCCAGACCTGAATCCAATCGAGAATCTGTGGAAAGAACTGAAAACTGCTGTTCACAAATGCTCTCCATCCAACCTCACTGAGCTCGAGCTGTTTTGCAAGGAGGAATGGGAAAACATTTCAGTCTCTCGATGTGCAAAACTGATAGAGACATACCCCAAGCGACTTACAGGTGTAATCGCAGCAAAAGGTGGCGCTACAAAGTATTAACTTAAGGGGGCTGAATAATTTTGCACGCCCAATTTTTCAGCTTTTGATTTGTTAAAAAAGTTTGAAATATCCAATAAATGTCGTTCCACTTCATGATTGTGTCCCACTTGTTGTTGATTCTTCACAAAAAAAATACAGTTTTATATCTTTATGTTTGAAGCCTGAAATGTGGCAAAAGGTCGCAAAGTTCAAGGGGGCCGAATACTTATTTAACATATTTAACACTGTATTTAACATATTCTGTGTTGTCAAATTGGTGCCGATAAAGAAAAGGAGATGAAGACAGGAAACCCCTTTTTAAAACATTTGACATACTCATGCATGGGTGTAGCTGATGGTTCAGCCTGAATGTGGTCACTGGTTAGTTGAGTCAAAAAGAGGAAGTGTATACAGTGCCTTCAGAAAGTATTAATATTGATTTACGCCACATTTTGTTGTGTTACAAAAAAAATAATAACGTTCACCGGGTAAAAAATGTAATAATCCCCCTCAATCAGACACATGTTACTGTCAAGTTAAACACAAAAATATATATATATTTGGGCTACACTGCACATTATTACATTATACACTTTCTGCCTGTGGACATCTGTTCTACAATGTGCCAGCAGAGAATGATAACCTTTGTTGGCATAATTGATCTCTTTCAGGCAGAGAGTATACACCTTTTCATCCACTGTATTGAAAAGGTGAGAAAGAGGGAAAGTGTGTGGTGTGTGTTGTTTCAACTCTATAGTGACATCCAGCTTAAGCCAAAGCCCAAAGTAAACAGCTCCAGCTCCGCTTGATCTCTGAATCTACTTGTTTAACAAGCAACGCCCCATTTTCACCTAATTCTCTCATTCTGAAAATTAATCACATACTGTAGAGGGAAAACATTAGTTCACAGATAGTTCATTAGGTAGTTAAATTTTCACACAGATTTCCAGGGTCCAGTAAGCAACTAACGCGTTACAGCTTGAGGAACAGCAAGCAGTCCTATTCCAGTTAAAACTATAGAGAATTAAAGTATTAGGTTACTAGCATTAGCTCATCTGATGTTGTAACGTTGGTTAATGTTGCTCAACATTTCTCTGGCTAGCTAACGGAGAATTCGATTAGAGTAAACTGCCTGTTACTCAGGCCCAGAAGCTAGGATATGCATATATTTGGTAGCATTGGACAGAAAACAATGTCTGTGAGTATAACAGAACTGATATGGCAGGCAAAATCCATGTGGAATATATATATTTTTGAGGTCACAGGCCATTTCAGTGCTAGCCTATGGGAAATACAAATAGATAGGACCCAGAGTGCAGTTCCTATGGCTTCCACTAGATGTCAACAGTCTTTAGAAAGGGTTTCAGGCTTGTTTTTTGAAAAATTAGCATGTAGTTGGAAAAACTACAAGGTGTCTCTCATTAGAAAAGTAGTCTTGAGTTGCGCGCCCTTCGTTATTTATCTTCCCCATTGAACATACTATTCTCCGTCTTAAATATTATAGTTTATTTAGATATTAGAGTACCTGGGGATTAATTAGAAACATCGTTTGACTTGTTTGGACAAACTTTACCAGTAACTTTGTTTGTATGCATGTTGAACAACTGGATTACTGAGATCTTTGGCGCCAACTAAACAGACCTTTTTGGATATGAAGGACTTTATCGAACAAAACAACCATTCATTGTGTAGCTGGGACCCTTGGGATTGCAAACAGAGGAAGATCTTCAAAGGTAAGTGATTTATTTCGCTATTCGTGATATTGTGATGCCTGTGCTGGTTGAAAAAGTATTTTGATGTGGGGCCCTGTCCTCAGATAATCGTATGGAATGCTTTCGCTGTAAAGTCTTTTTGAAATCTGACAACGTGGTTGGATTAACAAGAAGTTAAGCTTTGAAATGATTTATGGCACTTGTATTTTCATGAATGTTTAACCTCTTGAACCTCTGGGGATGGTATTTCATTTTTGGATGAAAAACGTTCCTGTTTTAAACAACATATTTTGTCACGAAAAGATGCTCGACTATGCATATAATTGACAGCTTTGGAATTAAAACACTCTGACGTTTCCAAAACTGCAAAGATATTGTCTGTGAGTGCCACAGAACTAATGCTACAGGCGAAACCAAGATGAAATTTCATACAGGAAGTGAGCCAGATTTTGAATGCGCTGTGTTCCAATGTCTCCTTATATGGCTGTGAATGCGCAAGGAATGAGCCTACACTTTCTGTCGTTTCCCCAAGGTGTCTGCAGCATTGTGACGTATTTGTAGGCATATCATTGGAAAATTGACCAAAAGAGACTACATTTACCAGGTGTCCGCTCGGTGTCCTCCGTCGAAACTATTGCGTAATCTCCAGGTGCGTGCATTTTTCCATTTTGTTCAGAGGAGAAACCAAACTGCCACAAGTGATTTATCATTGAATAGATATGTGAAAAATACCTTGAGTATTGATTCTAAACAACGTTTGCCATGTTTCTGTCGATATTATGTTCATTTGGAAAAAAGTTTGCCGTTGTAATGACTGAATTTTCGTGTTTTTTTCTTAGCCAAACGTGATGAACAAAACGGAGCGATTTCTCCTACACAAATAATCTTTTTGGAAAAACTGAACATTTGCTATCTAACTGAGAGTCTCCTCATTGAAAACATCCGAAGTTCTTCAAAGGTAAATGATTTTATTTGAATGCTTTTCTTGTTTTTGTGAAAATGTTGCCTGCTGAATGCTAGGCTTAATACTATGCTAGCTATCAATACTATTACACAAATGCTTGTGTAGCTATGGTTGAAAAGCATTTTTTGAAAATCTGAGATGACAGTGTTGTTAACAAAAGGCTAAGCTTGTGAGCCAATATATTTATTTCATTTCATTTGCGATTTTCATGAATAGTTAACGTTGCGTTATGGTAATGAGCTTGAGTCTATAATTACGCTCCTGGATACGGGTTTTCTTCTTAGCCAAACGTGATGAACAAAACGGAGAGCGATTTCTCCTACACAAATAATATTTTGGGAAAAACTGAACATTTGCTATCTAACTGAGAGTCTCCTAATTGAAAACATCTGAAGTTCTTCAAAAGTAAATGATATTATTTAAATGTTTTTCTTGTTTTTGTGAAAATGTTGCCTGCTGAATGCTAGGCATAATGCTATGCTAGCTATCAATACTCTTACACAAATGCTTGTGTAGCTATGGTTGAAAAGCATTTTTTTATCTGAGATGACAGTGTTGTTAACAAAAGGCTAAGCTTGTGAGCCAATATATTTATTTCATTTAATTTGCGATTTTCATGAATAGTTAACATTGCGTTATGGTAATGAGCTTGAGGCTATAATTACGCTCCCGGATACAGGATTGCACGCCGCAACAGGTTAATATTACGATTTTTGTATTTTGAATTTCACGCTCTGCAATTTCACCGGATGTTGTCGTAGGTGTCCCGCTATAGCGGTTCAATGCACCCAAACAGGTTTATACTGGCAAACTGCCTTTCCACTCTCCAATTTCCAGAACGGGCGCTGATGCTGTAACTAGCAAATTGATTGTTCGTTCTCTCTTCAGTCGCATGCTGCATTCTATTTATATGTGAATGATTGGCTGAGCCTTGGATACAGCCAGTATTGGTCCAAACGCGCATCACTCGTTCGCATACAGCCAGTAGTTATCCAAAGCACCCCACCCCCAGAAATATACAATTTACATACAGTTGAAGTCAGAAGTTTATATACACCTTAGCCAAATACATTTAAACTCAGTTTTTCACAATTCCTGACATTTAATCCTAGTAAAAATTCCCTGTCTTAGGTCAGTTAGGATCATCACTTTATTTTAAGAATGTGAAATGTCAGAATAATAGCAGAGTGATTTATTTCAGGTTTTATTTCTTTCATCACATTTCCAGTGGGTCAGAAGTTTTCATACACTCAATTAGTATTTGGTAGCATATTTGGTAGCATTGCCTTTAAATTGTTTAACTTGGGTCAAATGTTTCGGGTAGCCTTCCACAAGCTTCCCACAATAAGTTGGGTGAATTTTGGCCCATTCCTCCTGACAGAGCTGGTGTAACGGAGTCAGGTTTGTAGGCCTCCTTGCTCCCACACACTTTATCAGTTCTGCCCACACATTTTCTATAGGATTGAGGTCAGGGCTTTGTGATGGCCACTCCAATACCTTGACTTTGTTGTCCTTAAGCCATTTTGCCACAACTTTGGAAGTATGCTTGGGGTCATTGTCCATTTGGAAGACCCATTTGCAACCAAGCTTTAACTTCCTGACTGATGTCTTGAGATGTTGCTTCAATATATCCACATAATTTTCCGACCTCATGACGCCATCTATATTTGAAGTGCACCAGTCCCTCCTACAGCAAAAAAAAACCCACAACATGATGCTGCCATCCCCTTGCTTCACTGTTGGGATGGTGTTCTTCGGCTTGCAAGCCTCCCCCTTTTTCCTCCAAACATAACGATCGTCATTATGGCCAAACAGTTCTATTTTTGTTTCATCAGACCAGAAGACATTTCTCCAAAAAGTACGATCTTTTGTCCCCATGTGCAGTTACAAACCGTAGGCTGGCTTTTTTATGACAGTTTTGGAGCAGTGGCTTCTTCTTTGCTGAGCGGCCTTTCAGGTTATGTCGATATAGGACTCGTTTTACTGTGAATATAGATACTTTTGTACCCATTTCCTCCAGCATCTTCACAAGGTCCTTTGCTGTTGATCTGGGATTAACTTGCACTGCGTGGTCCCATGGTGTTTATACTTGCGTACTATTGTTTGTATGATGAACGTGGTACCTTCAGGCATTTGGAAATAGCGCCCAAGGATGAACCAGACTTGTGGAGGTCTACAATGTTTTTTCTGAGGTCTTGGCTGATTTCTTTGGATTTTACCATGATGTCAAGCAAAGAGGCACCGGGTTTGAAGGTAGGCCTTGAAATACATCCACAGGTACACCTCCAATTGACTCAAATTATGTCAATTAGCCTATAAGAAGCTTCTAAAACCATGACATAATTTTCTGGACTTAGTGTATGTAAACTTCAGACCCACTGGAATTGTGATACAGTGAATTATAAGTGAAATAATCTGTCTGTAAACAATTACTTGTGTCATGCACAAAGTAGATGTCCTAACAGACTTGCCAAAACTATAGTTTGTTAACAAGGAATTTGTGGAGTTGTTGAAAAATAATGCTTAATGCTTCCAACCTGAGTGTATGTAAACTTCCCGACTTCAACTGTAAGTATTCACAGCCGTGAGTAAATAGATGTTAGAATCACCTTTGGCAGCTATTACAGCTGTGAGTGTTTCGGGGTAAGTCTAAGAAATTTGCACACCTGGATTGTACAATATTTTCACATTATTATTTGTTTTATTCTTCAAACTCTGTCACGTTTGTTGTTGTTCTCTACTAGGCAGACATTTTTAAGTCTTGCCATGGATTTTCAAGACGATTTAAGTCTAATCTGTAACTCGGCCACTCAGGAACATTCAATGTTGTCTTGGTAAGCAATCCCAGGATATTTTTGGCCTTGTGTTTTAGGTTATTGTCCTGCTGAAATATTAATTTGTCTCCCAGTGGCTGTTGGAAAGCAGACTGAACCAAGTTTTCCTCTAGGATTTTGCCTGTTCTTAGCTCTATTCCATTTTTTTATTCTAAAAAACTCCCTAGTCCTTGCCGATGACAAGCATACACATAACATGATGTAGCCACCACTATGCTTGAAAATATGAAGTAGTACTCAGTGATGTGTTGTGTTGGATTTGCCCCAAACATAACACTTTGTATCCAGGACATAAAGTTCATTTCTTTGCCATTTTTGTTTTGTTTTACTTTAGCGCCTTATTGCAAATAGGATGCATGTTTTGGGATATTTTCCTTCTTTTCACTCTGTCATTTAGGTTAATATTGTAGAGTAATTACACTATTGTTGATCCATCCTCAGTTTTAAAGTCACCATTGGCCTCATGGTGAAATCCCTGAGCAGTTTACTTCCTCTCTGGCAACTGAGTTAGGATCTTTGTAGTGATTGGGTGTATTGATACACCATCTAAAGTTTAATGAATAACTTCAGAATGCTCAAAGGGATATTCAATGTCTGCTTTTTCATTTTTACACGTCTACCAATAGGTGTCCTTCTTTACAAGGCACTGGAAAACCTCCCTGGTCTTACTGGTTGAAATGCACTGCTCGCCTGCACTGTGTGGTGTACAGAGATGAGGTAGTCATTCAAAAATCATGTTAAACAATATTATTGTACACAGAGTGAGTCCATGCAACTTATTATGTGACTTCTTAAGCACATTTTTAGGCTTGCCATAACAAAGGGGTTGAATACGTATTGACTCAAGACATTTCAGCTTTTAATTTTAAATTAATTTGTAAAAATGTAAAAAAAAAAAAAAAATTGCACTTAGACATGATTGGGTATTGTGTGTCGGCCGGTGACACCAAATCTCAATTTAATACAATTTAAATTCAGGCTGTAACATAACAAAATATGGAAAAAGTCAAAGGGTGTGAATACTTTTTGAAGAAACTGTAAGCTTACTCAATGCTAAACCATTTTGAGGAAACTCAAACCAGTAGACACGTCTGCTAAGCTGTTTCAATCAGCCTTTCCTTCTGCTTTCTTGTAAGAGTAGACATAGCATATTGAATGCTGAGGAGAAACCAGTTGGTAAAATATTTTGTCCAAGCAAAAGCATGAAGGATATTGTTGTTACTCCATGGGAATAGTACGCATTTACAAAGGTCCAAGTTCCCCACAAAATACACGTATTATGCCATTTGTTTTGAAATGTCTCAGATAAAGTATTTAAGGCTCCAATCACATTTTCAAAGCTGATCTGATTGGTCAAAAGATCAATTAGCAAAACCAAACTATCCGACTTGGGCTGCCTGTCTAAACGCAGCCTTACTGGATTGCAATTGAGCAAAAGACAAACCTGCAAGACACTGCTATTGAAGTGATTACTAATCCCCGGACTGTGAATTCTTGACATGTGGAAAAAAAGTAATCATGAAATGAATAATCTCCATTTGAGCAACACACTGTATGTAATTCCATCCCACATATCTCCAGGTTGAAAAAGAATGTCACAGCCAATAAATTAGTCATAGACTTCTGGATAAAGCGCCTGTATATCAGTCTAAAATGATCTAGCTTTATTGGGTAATTTGATCAGGGATAGTGCTGAAGGACATTACACTGATATTGTGAATGAACAACATCTATCTTGAATGCTAGGCCTACGTCAAATAATGGACCAATTACTGCCAAATGGGGCCGCATAGTCTATTTACTGTTATACAGGCTAATAGAGTTTTCCTTACATTACACAGAGCAATTACTCATTGCATATGGTATATCCTTTCAATTATGTGCCTTTGTTAAGAGGATCGGATTTTTAGAAAGGTATGCAAACAAATCCACTCACTCACTCATTCAATCAACCAATCCCCCCGGAAGCTGTCTGATAGGCTTAATGCAGGCTCCTGTTATGCACAAGATGGAAAAGTCAACATTACCTCACTGATGAGCACATAAACATATGCAGAGTTGAGCAGAAGTTATTGCTGAAGTATTTACACAATTCCATGTGCTTATGTACTTGGGGCTCCCGAGTGTCGCAGTGGTCAAAGGCACTGCATCTCAGTGCTTGAAGTGTCACTACAGACACCCTGGTTCGAATCCTGGCTGTATTACATTCGGACGTGATTGAGAGTCCCATAGGGCGGCTAACAATTGTCCCAGCCAGCGTTGTCCGGGTTTGGCCGGTGTAGGCCGTCATTCTAAATAAGAATTTGTTCTTAACTGACAATAAAAATGAAGAGAAATAATTTGTATAATACTTATTTGACAAATAACATATCTACTGCACCCCTAACAATTACCCATACGTAGAATGTATGCACACATGACTGTAAGTCGCTTTGGATAAAAGCGTCTGCTAAATGGCATATATTATATTATTATTACAGTATCAAGCACATTTTTAGACGCACAGCTAGACATCAGGCAACCTGCGGTATTGGACACCCTACTAATAAATATGCATTAATGTGTTCTCTGCTCCTCACCCCTTCACAACTCTGTCTAGACCAGGTGGACTAACCTCAACCTCCTTCACTAAAGGTGTGAGCAGGGCTGGCTCTAGCCTTTTGGGGGCCCTGTTTGAGAGGCCCTCCCATCAAGCGGGCAAATATTTTTGTGGTCCCCCTCTTGAAGGTGGAGAGAAAAATATACATTTTTAAAGTTCATTTCCTGCAATTGTACATATTTTGCCATCGGGTGGAGACTTTTTTGCAGTTTTAAAGCAAATTTCCTGCAATTCTACACATTTTGCCATGACTTATGCCATATTAATGATATCTGAGTGAGATAACTCACAAAATCAAAATGGGGACCTCCTGGATGTCAGGGGTCCTGGGCATGTGCCCTGTGTGCCCGGTCCGTATTAGGGCATGTTTACTAGATGTGTAGATAATTGGCTTGACTAACTAACCAATCTAATAATGAGTAGCTGACATGGCTTATTGAGCGACTGTCAGTAGCTGACAAAACAAGAGTACAACTTCTCATGCACAACCAAATTCTGAACTTGAACTTTGTGTACTCTCCTATTCTAACTCTCAACTGTAAATTGAGACCCCAACTGAGTTGCGGGGGCCCAAAGAGACCGCTTCTGCCTGGAGCCGGCCCTGTTTGTGAAAGTCTACTGCTGGTGAATATGAGCTACTGAAGGCTCAGAAATGTGCCATTTAAAAATGTTTAGATTCACAGTTATCAAACGTTATCAATGAATGCATTTGTGAATATTATTGGTGGGAGCAAGAGGCGCCGGCTTGCTCCACTAACCCACATTTACTGTAGCGTAGGCTGCTACTGTATGGCTGTGTGTAGGCGTTGCCTACATGGGGTAACCTCTGTCTCATGCCAATGTAAGGAACAGCGGTATGCAAAATATCGATTGATTCATGTTGCATTCGAAGACAGCGCACAATATACCTAGGCTACATGGACAATCTGATAATAAATGTTTTGACATTGCCATATAACGTTAGCCTTAATGCGGTAGGCCTATTTACAGAGCTCGTTGACGCGGATTTAATTGTCAAACATGATTGGGTGGGCTATGGTTAGCCTACATTGGAGTGATATCTCAATAATACAATTTCAATTGGTTTTATGCTAACGAGGCTCAGGCTGGCATATGAATAACAGAGGCATCATCAAAAAGAAGAGGCATTCTTACCGTAGATGTCGGAAATGTGATCTCGCGGCGTCTTGAGGAATGATATGGTTTCGTGTCTGAGAAAAAAAAAGCTCCGTTAATGTTTTAATTCACTGGTGTTTATGAGAAGTGCATATGGAAATGTAGCCTATCTTCCATGACGTAAACCTCTTAGGGGAGGATTTCTCTTGCTATTCGGCGGATAGAGAAGCCTTATGACAGTCCCTACATTAGAAATACGAGCGAACGAGTCCCTCCCCGGGGTGCATACATTAATCTGTAAGTGAGCACCGCAGCAGAGCATTCGCATCATCCACATTCCTGATGTTGATAGGATCTTGGACGTACTATGATAATAATTTCTCTATGATTAAGTATTTTAGCTGTAACCACCTTGCCTTACGCTTTGAAGTGATATCGCACGAGTACCGGCATAAGTGTAATAAAGATATTATAAGCAGGCACAAGGCACACTAACCGAAAGTGGAGAAAATTAAAATGAGATTATTATTTTGGTAGCCTAAATGTGTCGTTTTTGTTTTATGTAAAGGCCGATCTAAAATGTTGTATATTAATAAGTAATTAAGGCTACACACTTAATTATTAGCCTAAATCAAGTTTATTCAAGGATAATTAATGTTGTCAATCCAGTTCTCATACAAAACCTATACTAGAGTATCAACAGAGCCATCTGCTGGTAGGATTAGGCCTACTTAAATCGAGTGCAACTATAAAACACACATACACACACTTTCTATTCATATGCTGTACATATTGTGTATACACACACACCATCATCCAAAAGCCTCCTTCTCAAAACCGATTGGATGAGGAAGCCAGTCCCTCCCTTCTGATCTTCTCCTACAATGGAGTTTGAGCGGTGAGGAGAGAGGATGCGAGGATAATGCAATTGAGATTCTCCCACAGTAGGCCTACAGTGTGCATGGGTCAAATCACATTTTATTGGTCACATAGGCTTATACATACACTATATATGGGGCTCCCGAGTGGCGCATCGGTCTAAGGCACATCGGTCTAAGGCACTGCATCTCAGAACCAGACCCTGGTTCGATTTCAGGCTGTATCCCAACCGGCTGTGATTTGGAGTCCCAATTGGCCCAGGGTTGTCCAGGTTAAGGATTGGCGCGGTAGACTGTCATTGTAAATAAGAATTTCTCCTTAACTGACTTGCCTAGTTAAATAAAGGTTCAATAAAATAAAAATATATATACAAGAGTATGTGGTCACCCCTTCAAATGAGTGGATTTAGCTATTTCAGCCACACCCATTGCTGACAGGTGTATAAATCGAGCAAATAACCATGCAATCTCCATAGACAAACACTGGCAGTAGAATGGCCTTACTGAAGAGCTCAGTGACTTTGAAAATGGCACTGTTATAGAATGCCACCTTTCTAGCAAGTCAGTTTGTCAAATTTCTGCCCTGCTAGAGCTGCCCCGGGGCAACTGTAAGTGCTGTTATTGTGAAGTGGAAATGTCTAGGAGCAACAACAGCTCAGCCGCAAAGTGGCCACACAAGCTCACAGAAGGGGAACGTCGAGGTCTGAAGCATGTAGCGAGTAAAATTGTCTGTCCTCAGTTGCAACACTCCCAAGTTCCAAACAGCAAAGTCAGCACAAGAGCTGTTAGTCAGGAGCTTCATGAAATGGGTTTCCGCAGCCGCACACAAGCCTAAGATCATCATGCGCAATGCCAAGCGTCGGCTGGAGTGGTGTAAAGCTTGCATCGGACTCTGGAGCAGTGGAAACACGTTCTCTGGACTGATGAATCACGCTCCCCCATCTGGCAGTCCAACAGACAAATGTGGGTTTGGCGGATGACAGGAGAACACTACCTGCCCGAATACATAGTGCCAACTGTAAAGTTTGGTGGAGGAGTAATACTGGTCTGGGACTGTTTTTCATGGTTTGGGCTACTGTGGGCCCTTAAGTTCCAGTGAAGGGAAATCTTAATGCTTCAGCATACAATGACATTCTAGATTCTGTGCTTCCAACTTTGTGGATACATTTTGGGTAAGGCCTTTTCCTGTTTCAGCATGACAATGCCCCCGTACACAAAGCGAGGTCCATATAGAAATGGTTTGTCAAGATTGGTGTGGAAGAACTTGAATGGCCTTCATAAAGCCCTGACCTCAACCCCATCGAACCCCTTTGGGGTGAATTGGAATGCCTACTGCGAGCCAAGCCTAATGGCCCAACATCAGTGCCCGAACCTCACTGATGCTTGAGGCTGAATGGAAGCAAGCAGCAGTTGGTCCCCAGCAGCAATGTTCCAACATCTAGTGGAAATCCTTCCCAGTAAAGTGGAGGCTGTTATAGCAGCAAAAGGGGAACCAACACAATATTCATTCCCATGATTTTGGAATGAGATGTTAAACGAGTACATACTTTTGGTCATGTAGTGTATTTTGCCTATGCTATCGCAGGTTCAGTGAAATTATTATTTTTCTAGCTCCAACAGTGCATTAATACCTAACAATACACATTTTTTAAAATAAATATTAGAATGAGCAACGTCCAAGTCCCGAATATATATACTGTATATAAATAAAGAAAAACCCTTGAATGAGTATGTGTCCAAACCTTTGACTGTATATATATATATATATATATATATATATATATTTTATTTTTTTTCTCCTCATTTTATTCCGGACTTGGACCTTGCTCATACTGATATTTATTTATTTCTGTGTATTGTTAGGTAATACTGCACTATTGGAGCTACCTGTGATAGCATCAGCAAAATACAGTATGTGTAAGCCTAAGTGACCAATACAATTATATTTGATTTGACTCACACACACACAATAGGCCTACTGTGGGAGAATCTCAATTGCATACGTCCCCTCTCCTCTTCTCCTTCTCAAGACCCATTGGAGGAGAAGGTCAGAGGGGAGGGACTAGCTTACTCATTAAATCGGTTTTGAGAAGGTGGTGAGGAGAGAGGATGTGAGGAGTATACAATTGAGATTCTCCCAATCTCCCAGTGTCTCAGGACCAAAGGAGGTGATAGGTTGGTAGAACAGGATGCAAGAGTATTTCCAATAATATAATAATAATATGCCATTTAGCTGACGCTTAATTTTAGGTGCCTAATTTATTGAACTAAGGTTTAGGGAGCTATCATTGGCAACTGCATTAATGTGTTCAAGACCAAGGAGAAAGCAAGAAAAAAAGGAGCAAAATAAATTGGCCTAACTTGACATAGGCCCAACTTGACATCGGCCCTACATTGGAGGTGTCATAATACCCATAAAACCTTGTGGTCACACAGGGAAATGGTTCCAATCATTTTTCCACCATTCCTTTATCCCATAGGATATTTTAGAAACACTTAAAATAAGGGCTGTGTTTCATGTAGACTTACCCTGGCGTGACGTTGTGATAACCATGTAAATCCCTCTCGGATAAGGTTACTTTTATCAATATATTCAGCTCTATTTACTCTCAGAATCGAAAAAGCTAATTGATATCAAGGATATCCAAGAGAGATTTACAAGGTTATCAAAACATCACACCAGGGTAAGCCTACACGAAACACAACCTTTATTTTAATTGTTTCTAAAAAATCCCTTATTGTTTTTGGAACCATTTCCCTGTTTGACCTTTCAGTTTTATGGATATTATGACTTATACTGTGGTACTCTGTAGGCCTACTATCCCCATTCTGTAAACATATTACATCAGGTAGGCTAAGTAGCAGAGCTGCCAACTCTCCCGCATTGGCTGTGAGACACGCATTTGACCCTCTTCTCATGAATTAAAAAAATTATTCCCTCGTTATGTCGAGATCAAATTATTTCTCATGATCACAACATAACAAAAGTTGTTTTGTCAAGATCACAAGATCATTTTCTCGTGATCAAGACATAAAAAAAAGTTATTTTGTCGAGATCACGAGATAAACTATAAATAGGAGTGGGCGTATTGATGATAGATTGACAGTATGGCTGAGGCAGTAGAGGCCACGGTCGATCAGTGCATACGTTTTTATTGCTTGCCACATTTAGCGATGGTACATTTCATGCTAACATCATGCTTTCATTTGTGTTTGGAGCTCATTATCCGTTTATATTGTACATTAGAATGTTAGCAAGTTAAATGTCCCTTACCTTGAGCTAAGAGCTCATGGGGGAACTAAGCCCTCATGGGGCATTTAAGCAGTGAACATGTCTGACATGCAGCACTGTCTCCCAGGCACCCCCAAGACCACAGTCAATCACATGCAAGCAAACATAGCTAACTTGGCTAGTCTTATAAGCGAACTAGCTAGCTCGGTAATCTTGTTAAACAACTAGACAAAATAACTTTGTTTTGTCTTGATCATGAGATAATTCAATTGTGATCTCGACATAACAAGGGAATCATGTTTTATTCATATGACCTCTCTGGACTTCCGTATTTTTATGTACAACGTTGTCAACAAAATTAGGTTGCTGTTACTCCCGTCCCTATTGCAGACTGCAGCCTTTTGACAGCATGTACTAAAGTCGATTTAATCCACACATGCATTTAGGGGCTCCCGAGTGGCGCAGTGGTCTAAGACACTAGTGCAAGAGGTGTAGTACCTGGTTTGAATCCAGGCTGCATCATATCCGGCTGTGATTGGGAGTCCCATAGGGCAGGGCACAGTTCTCCGGGTTTGGCCAAGGTAGGCCATCATTGTAAATAAGAATTTGCTCTTAACTGACTTGTCTAGTTCAATGAAGGTTAAATAAATTTGTGTGTAAAAATGTGTAAATGTGTAAATTTGTCCCCTCGTTTGGTGATTGTTATTTAGGCTGAGACAACAAAAAAGGCAGCAGACAGAGACCTACTGTATGTATTAGCAGGGAAGTTTGGTAGGCTGACCTGATTTGTAACAATGAACATAATTTTTTCAAACCCAAAAGTATACGTTTCGAGAGGGGTGACAATAAATAGAACAATTATTTGGTTAGGGAGAGATGCAGATTGTCATCTTGTCATCGGGAGATTTTAATATTTATTTACTTTATTTAGTCTGATCAGTGGAACAATTTCATTCTTAACAATGGGCTAAAATATATGGTAATTAGTGTGCTTGTCAGCAATAACATTCATGTTATTCCCCACACTTATTTTATTATTCCACTTCTTCACAATTTTGCCATCAGAAATGTATTTTTGCAGCCGTTCATGGACAGTTTTGAATAAGTCATACAAATAAGCATTGGATATTAAATGCTCCGAGAATGAAATATAATTTGACATTTTAGTATTGTGCACATGCTAGGCAGAGATGGTAAGGGGACTCACAAATCATAAACACATATTTTGTCTATGTAGAGTAAGATCATGGCAAGGATCTTCAACAGGTAGGCATGAACCACCTAAATATTGATATTCATTATATTTTTCTTGAGGTTAGGTGATTTAGAGAAATTCATTGTTATAACAAGAACATTTTCAAACACCTAGTACTTGGGAAACATAGACCAGGCGTGGCCAACCCTCCTGGGGAGCAAGCAGGATTTTCTTACAAAATGCTTGTGTCTTTACTTTGCAAGCAGTCTATGGCCAAGGAGACTGCAATCTATGATTTGGTTACCCATTGCCAACAACCATAAATACTAGCAGGGCTATTTCCTGTGCAGAGCCTTGAGGTAGTGGTAACACTCCCCGACACGTATCGTATTGCATCATTTCCACCTGAGAACCGGGATCAGTCCCTGCTTCCAACCTCCACACTGTTACTCCCATTTGCCTGTCTTATTTCATTACTGTTTGAGTAAAGTGTCAAACCACCTAATACATATTAGCATATTTTACATTTCATTCCCCAAAAATCTAAAAGTAGTCACATTTTGTGTGTTCATTTAATGTTCCAAGAATCCTGAATACACCTAAACTGTGGTTTTTATTCTAAAAAATGTCCCACCCTGTTCATAGGCCTAAGCCATGTCAAAATAAGTAGAATTGCAGGACTCGGATCTACAGTCGCGCTGGTTTTGCTGTTGAGTAAGTTTGAGGGGTGAATGCAGCACATGTGGATGTGTGTGCCTGAACTGTCCCCACTTGCACCAGAGAATAGCTAGCTTTCTGCTTGGCGCTGACTGGTACTCGCTAAGCAAGCAGTGTGACATCCTTTACATTAGCATTTAGCAGTCACTTCTTCTAAACCTGAAATGGACAACTTCTACATGAATCTTCTCTTACCAGACTGGGTTCAAATGACTTCTGTTTCCTTTTTTCTTTCTGTCTGTCTGTCTATTATTTTACTGCTCTAGGGATGTTATTATTGTTTGGATAACCTTATTTACTATTGATTGATTGTATTGATGTATTGATTTTTACCCTTTTTTTTGTGCAATGTAAAGAACACCGGAAGAATGATCATTTAATTACCATAGTGAATTATTGTAATGTTTGTTTATTTGTAAATTAATACCATAAGGGATGGGTTGCTAATTGGCAATTTGACACGAATAGAAAAATATTAATTAATGAATTCCATTCATTGTTCTGTAGTGAAAACAGGCAAATACAGGTTTATATCCAAATCGGACTTAAACGGGATCGGTGTCCCTAAACCGGGACATTTGTTGCTAATGTGACTAGAATGACGTAAGTAACAGATAACTTTCCAGGACATAGTGTCACGTTCTGTCCATCGTTCGTATATGTTTTCCTTGTTTTAGTGTTGGTCAGGACGTGAGCTGGGTGGGCATTCTATGTTGTGTGTCTGGTTTGTCTATTTCCATGTTAGGCCTGATATGGTTCTCAATCTGAGGCAGGTGTTAGTCATTGTCTCTGATTGGGAACCATATTTAGGTAGCCTGTTTTGTGTTGGGTTTTGTGGGTGATTGTTCCTGTCTCTGTGTTTGCACCAGATAGAACTGTTTAGGTTTTCACTTTTCTTGTTTTGTTTAGTCTGTTCATGTATAGTCGTCTTTATTAAAAACATGAATAACCACCATGCTGCATTTTGGTCCGCCTCTCTTTCACCAGAAGAAAACCCTTACACATAGACATGTCTTATATGGGCAGAAAGCTGAAATTGTTGTTAATCTAACTGCCTTGTCGAATTTACAGTAGCTATTACAGTGACAAAATACCATGCTTTTGTTTGAGGAGAGTGCACAACAACAAAACACTTTTATCACTGCAAGGTAAATAATGTACTTACATTGAGGCCTGATTTGTCATCCTGAGGTTCCCAGAGATAAAATGTAGCAGTTTTGTTTGATAAAATCAATTGTTATATTTAAATGTAGGAACTGGGATCTACAGTTCGGATCCCTGCTGTCTGCCATGAAATGCTAATAACTCTCTCACCCTGAAAATAACACGTTTTGAAATCAGTGGAACACAACAGGCCAAGCAAGCTGTGCAAACTAAATGGAAACACAGGATGTCTTATAAAAGGGGTTGCAGCCTGCCGTGAAGCTTTCATCCATGTATACAGTTAAAAATCTAGCTACAGATAATATACATTTCTAATTTTGTCAAAGTTTTCATTGCAGGCTAAAGCTTGCTGTTAGCTAGCGAGCTGGAGTTTGATGGATGGCTGGCTTGCTAACTAACATTGAACCTAATGTTATTTGAACCTAACTTTAACTTGCTATGACAATCGGTTTGTATTGCTAGTAACGTTACTCTATGGATTGGGATTATAGTTCATGCTTTAGTTAGCTAATGTCAACGTGACATGTCTAAACAAAAGTTCCCAGCTTGCTGTTAACTAGCTAATGTTAGCTGAGGTTAGGTAGCTGAGATTAGGTAGCTGGCTTGCTAGCTAACATTAACTTATGTGTATGAGGTGTGACATTAGTGATGTTTTCCCAGAATGCCATTTTGCATTGCTAACTAGCTACCTTTGAACCTATTGGTTAACTTTAACTATGACAATCAGTTTGTATTGCTAGTTAATGCTTGCTGTTATCTAGCCAGCTGACATTAGATGGCTGGCTGGCTATATTAGCTAACATTACTTGTATGAACTGTGTGTAATTGTGTAAAGTGAACTGTGAGTTTTGTGCCGTCCCTAGGAGGGGTGCGTCACTTGAGTGCGTTGAGTCGCTGACGTGGTCTTTCTTGTCTGGAGTATTTCTCCTGTCTTATCCGGTGTCCTGTGTGAACTTAAGTATGCTCTCTCTAATTCTCTCTTTCTCTCTCTCGGAGGACCTGAGCCCTAGGACCATGCCTCAGGACTACCTGGCTTGATGACTCCTTGCTGTCCCCAGTCCACCTGGCCGTGCTGCTGCTCCAGTTTCAACGGTTCTGCCTGAGGCTATGGAACCATGACCTGTTCACCGGATGTGCTACCTGTACCAGACCTGCTGTTTTCAACTCTCTAGAGACAGCAGGAGCGGTAGAGATACTCTCAATGATCGGCTATGAAAAGCCAACTGACATTTACTCCTAAGGTGCTGACTAGTTGCACCCTCGACAACTACTGTGATGATTATTATTTTACCATGCTGGTCATGTATGAACATTTGAACATCTTGGCCATGTTCTGTTATAATCATTATACCCTGATGAAGACTGCTTGGTTGTCGAAACGTTGGTAATAACATTTTTGCATCTGAGCTCCTAGAGTGTGCGGCTCTCTTTTATTTTCAAGTTTTCTACTCCACTAGCCAGCACCTCGCCTAAATAGGTGTGCGTTTCTTTTTCTTCTAGATCGTTCTATTATAATCTCCCCCCGGCACAACCAGAAGAGGACTGGCCACCCCTCATAGCTTGGTTCCTCTAGGTTTCTTCCTAGCTTTTGACCTTTCTAGGGAGTTTTTCCTAGCCACCGTGCTTCTACACCTGCATCGCTTGCTGTTTGGGGTTTTAGGCTGGGTTTCTGTACAGCACTTTGATATATCAGCTGATGTAAGAAGGGCTATATAACTACAAATCAAATCAAGTGTATTTATATCTCAGAATGCCATTTCACATCTATTTGTATAATAATGCTAAAATATTTGTATCTGGAATTTGTCTTTCAGCTTCAATTAGTAGAACATGCCTGACTGTAATCCACCAGCCATCAAAAAGAGAGCTGGCACAAGCAATCAAAGGCAGCAGCGCAGTCATCAACTATGCATGCAAGTATGGAGTTGGGGAAAACACATGTGGACCTGAAATGTGGTAACTGCAGTGGCCAAAACAAGAACAAGTTTGTGCTCTGGTATTGTGCCTGGTGGACCATGCACAAGCTCCACCACAAGCTGTGGTCCTTCTGTAGCTCAGTTGGTAGAGCATGGCGCTTGTAACGCCAGGGTAGTGGGTTCGATTCCCGGGACCACCCATACGTAGAATGTATGCACACATGACTGTAAGTCGCTTTGGATAAAAGCGTCTGCTAAATGGCATATATTATTATTATTATAAGCTGGACCTTCACTTCCTGATCATAGGCCACACCAAGTTTCTCCCTGACTGGTGCTTCGGCCTCATCAAGAAGCTCTTTAGAAAAACCAGAGTGAACACTTTGTCTGAGATTGCTGGTGTTGTGAAGGACAGCACTGTGACAGGGTCAATATCCCACAGCTAGTTGGACTGGAGGATGGCACGGTTCTGGTGGAAAGCTATCGCTGTCAACAACACCTGACTCCGTACTTCAGGCCGCTGCCACAGATCAAGCAGTACCAGCACTTCAGGTAAAAAATATTTTCATTGTATGAGGTTATTAATTTCTAAACTTGGGAGGTGAATTGATGTTGTGCAGGATTGTAATGTCTCCTGATTGTTTTGTTGTTATTCCCTGTTTTACAGCTTTCATGCTTTGGTGCCTGGTGTTGTCGCCAAGGAGCTTTCGGACTGTCGGCACCAGGTTTCAGCTGCTGCGCAACGCTGACATCCTTCCTCTCATAGATGGTCTGCCTTTAAAAGCATCATCTGGACTGGACACAGCTAGACAAACTATATTTTTGACAAGATCAGGGACAAGATCACATGCTTTGCAACAAAAACAAGGGCAGAACAGAAACAGGCTCTCCGAATATAGATTTCCTTGTTCATGCGTGGTTTGGACGGACCAGTCATCAGCACTATCTGCAGTGCCTCTATTCACATGACTCTCTCCTAACACACAAGCCAGACGTTGCTGCTACTATTTGTTTTTATCCTGCTGTTCAACCACTTTACCCCTGATTGTATGCATATAACTACCTTGTCTATCACTGATATCGTTATTGATATTGTTCTTGTCCGTATATTTGATTTATATTGACACTATTTCTGATATTGCTACAATGCAAGTAACCATTTGGCTGTACCGTTTACACCTTCTGTAGAGACCCTCCACTTTGCAAGACAAAATATTGATATATAAAATGAATATTGATATGTTTGGTCGTAACATGATTTTGTGTTATGTATAAGTATCAAGTGTCCACCACATAAATATATGGTGCATGCATCTGTTTATATACTGTACATGTGCAAAAAACAACTCACTCAGGTTTCAAAAGGTTGCATGGCCTTAACTTATTTTTGGAATACTATGTGATAAGGGCCTAAAGTAAAGTATGCTAATGTACTGGTGTGAAGGTATTTGGGCAGTGGTGTAAAAATACTTTAAAGTGCTACTTAAGTAGTTTTTTGTGGTAGCTGGTATACTTTACTATTTATATATATTTTTTAATCTTTTCACTACATTTGTAAAGAAAATAATGTACTTTTTACTACATACATTTTTCTTGACACCCAAAAGTACTCGTTACATTTTGACAGGAAAATTGTCCAATTCTCTCACTTATCAACAGAACATCCCTACTGCCTCTGATCTGGCAGACTCACTAAACACAAATGCTTCATTTGTAAATTATGTCTGAGTGTTGGAGCATGCCCCTGGCTATCCATCAATAAAAATTAAAATAATTAAATTGTGCCGTCTGGGTTTATTAATATAAGGAATTTGAAATGGGTTATATTTGTAATTGAACTTTTGATACTTAAGTACATTGTGCCCCTGGCTATCTGTCAATAATAAAAACAATTGTGCCGTCTGGTTTAATATAAGGAATTTGAAATGATTTATACTTTTACTCAAGTATGACAATTTAGTACTTTTTCCACCACTGGATGTGGCTGGGGCTTATAGCATGTATTTCACACGATCCATCAATTTTGACAAGTGTATCTGGGTAATTTTTATCTGGACACTTTCCATTTACCTGGAATTGTTCCTTATTGTAGGCTACTACCACTTTTAGTCTTAATATTTACTACACTACTCACTGTTTATGTGAATCCTTAAAGAAATGAGTGGGGCTGTCTTAAAAGAGAATCTGAACAATGCTGAATGGGTGTAGACAAAGGAGAGCTCTCCAGTAGGTACCAAAACATTCAAATGCCCTTTTCTCAAAGGTGAGTTTCAAGTGTATCAACTTTCAAAGTATCATTACATTCCCATGGTTCTTGAAAAATGCTGTGTAGGATATATCATTTTGTCGCTCTGAGTCTACTTTTATCCAAAGTAAAACAAAAAACATTAAGACCGAATCCAGGTGGTGAGTCATATATATCAATTGACCAATTCAGCACATTTGGGCAAGCTCCTGGCAGACGATACAAAATAAAGTATAGTAATGTAATGCTTCACAGGATCAGTCAAACACTAAATTATACCTAAACTCCTATCTGATTGAATGGCCTTTCTTTCTCTTGCATTTCTAAGATTAAAATAAAATTGAAAACGCATGTTTTTTTCTTTGTATTATCTTTTACTATATCTAATGTGTTATATTCGCCTACATTAATTCCACAAAAAGTGTTTCCTTCAAATGGTATCAAGAATATGCATAACCTTGCTTCAGGTCCTGAGCTACAGGCAGTTAGATTTGGGCATGTCATTTTAGGCGGAAGTTCTGGGCCAGTTACAATACATAAATCATGACAGATTTTATGAATATCTACTTCGCTAGATCAGATTTGTTGGCTGTGTGCCAATCTGGTCAATGGAACGTCTGTGTCTGTGTTCCATTGACTCCGCATCTATTCCCAAACTACTGCCTGTGCTCTTCTGGGAGTGCACGCCAAGGAAATGACCTCTGGCGAACAAGGTAATGATACAGGTACGATTTTTTCTTGAATACTGGAATGGTAACTCAAATTACTCAAATGCAATTAGTCCTATATCAACAAAAACATTACTGTAATGGGCTACACAGGATATGGCTGAGACATAATGTTGCCAAACGCAGTCTGCTCATATTAGTTGCAAAAAGCATTTGAAACATCTATGCAAAATGTAGCCAAATCAACAAAATATTAGCGAGAGTAAAACGCTGCAAAACACTCAACTTTCAGTGTAAAGTGTAGCTTACACAGAGTAGAGAAAATGGTGCACTACAGTCACATGTTGATGGCCGTCATCACAGGCATACACACACTTTATTTATGTAGGCTACATCAGAGGCCTAATACTTAGTCAATTTACATTGGTCATGGGCCTGTAGCTTATGCATTTTTCAATCTGCTTGGTGGCAAATATAAGTGAAATGGATGACGTTGCAGGCCTACACTTCCCTCTCAAATTGTATTGGCCTAATTTAAACCATTACCAACCATGATTTTCTCATATTGAATATTCTCATCCTTACTCATATTAAACATTCCAGATGAATCTTACTGAAACTAGGGAGATTAAGTTTCACCCACCGCATCATTAGTATCATTTTGCAATTGCGTGCTGCTTGAAAAGTAGTCATTCTATGAATATTCACAGAATCAGAGTTCAGTAATTATGCATAATGCTGATATGCGGTTGATATGCTTTTTAACCTGAGTGAGAGGGTGGAGCATGAAATTGCTCCAATCCAAATGTATAAATGCATCATCACTTTTTAGAGAATAATTTTCTTAGTCGTACGGAAGCAACAATTTCACCCGAAGTCCACTAGAATCTTAATGGAGAGAGATTATGTACATCATAACTTAACTGTAGATTCCTGTATGTTCGTTTTTTATGCACAAATCAACCATCTTTATATCCAGGATATAAGTCTGTATGAAGAGGTGGAGAGCACACATCTATGGCACCAAATAACCTTCATAATGCCAACAGAAAACAACAGATTCAATGCTTACTATCAAGCAGCAGAGCAGTTATTCAAACACTGATACAGAGACTGAAACTTCAACCCGACTCCAAATTCGGACTCCCCCTCAGACATACACACAGTTTGCTGCCTTAATCAAATGGATACTTTGAGGTCAGACCACAAGTGGGTTGGTGTTATACCATCACACTCATGTCCAGTTAGGAATTAAGCCATCATGTTGAGTTTGTCCCCTTGGAGTTGCCACAACACCTCCCAATTAACACTTGATGGATAGTAGATGCTATTGTGAAATGCCAGGTCAAATGAATGCTTTGTTGTGGTTTGTTTTTAGACTCTTTTTTGTTGTTTAAATTTGTATTTTTTATTTTATTTTATTTCACCTTTATTTAACCAGGTAGGCTAGTTGAGAACAAGTTATCATTCACAACTGCTACCTGGCCAAGATAAAGCAAAGCAGTGCTACACAAACAACAGAGTTACACATGGAATAAACAAACATACAGTCAATAACACAATAGAGAAAAAGTGATGCTGGACAGGCGGGCAGGGGCAGGCAGCAATTGGTTGAAGAGCATGCATTTAGTTTTACTTGCATTTAAGAGCAGTTGGAGGTCACGAAAGGAGAGGTGTATGGCATTGAAGCTCGCCTGGAGGTTAGTTAACACAGTGTCCAAAGAAGGGCCAGAAGTATACAGAATGGTGTCGTCTGCGTAGAGGTGGTTCAGAGAATCACCAGCAGCAAGAGCGACGTCATTGATGTATACAGAGAAAAGAGTCGAGCCGAGAATTGAACCCTGTGGCACCCCCATAGAGACTGCCAGAGGTCCGGAAAACAGGCTCTCCGATTTAACACTCTGAACTCTATCTGTGAAGTAGTTGGTGAACCAGGTGAGGCAGTCATTTGAGAAACCAAGGCTGTCGAGTCTGCCGATAAGAATGTGGTGATTGACAGAGTCGAATGATTTGGCCAGGTCGATGAATATAGCTGCACAGTTTTGTATTAGAGTCAGATTAATACTAAACCTAATTTGCTGTAGGCCTTTATGCAATAAGGGATAACACAAACCAATGAGACTCCAATGTCATAGAACAAATCTCTGGTAGTCTACAGCCAATCATGGTGCTCTTCTCAGGGTCATTCTGATACCAGGAGTTAATTCCAGGTTGTCTGGTTTCAATTCAGCATATCTACCTACCCACCTACCAATCTCAGGCAGAGACAAAAACATAACAATAGGACAGCAATGGAGATGAATGACAGGGAGTGGAAGTATTATACATCCAGACCAGTTTGAAATATGTGCTATATCAGACTTGGAATGATTGATGTTGTACCTGTCTAATGGCTGAGAAATTCAACGTTCATTCAGGGCATCAGAATGATTTTGTCTGTAGTACATAACATGTGTCAGACGAGGGCAGTGTTAACCTAGTAAAACTGTTTTTCAACAGTATACTCAGTATAAGTAAGCACTATTTGAGAACCTTGTGATAAGCAGGTTACTCATTTTGATAATGTATTTTGATCATGTAAGGAATTGCATAGGGATTCCCCTGAGTATTTTGTATAATTCCATGTCAATGCAGCATTTAGTAGAGGTCAACATTTGTGTGACACTATTATGGCTTTCGTCTGTCTGATGTCCTCAGCTCTAGTTTCTGAGAGCCACAGTGTCAGCTGATTCCATATAATTACAACTCCAATTCCATCTCTTACTTGTGGTGAACTAATTATTGTCACTGGCGGCCAGAGAATCAACACCCCTGCTCTGAACGCACAACATTAACACATGATCCCAATATAATGTAGTGTAAGAAACTTTTAATCCTTCACACAGTTATTTACAGTGGCAAACCTTGCACTGGTAAAAGTCAAAGGGTTGCAACGATGTCCCCGGCTGACACAATTACTGTATAACTGACAGTTATGGATGAAGACCATGAAAATAATAATAACCATCATAACCGTAAAAAAAAAAACAGCTGACTGAAGATGGGACAGCCGGGCATTCATGCGGTTGAATCCTTTCTGCAATATGGACTCATAACATGACGAAACTTTGCTGTCCCTAAACAAGCAATGGGTTGTAGCAAATGATTAAAATGATAGGTTTGGAACTTCTAACCCTGGAAATTTGACTATTGAACTCATGGGTACTCCGCAATGGCTGACTGGTATTGTGAGGCAATAATTTCCGTAGTAATGTAGAATGTTCATTCAAATTGTTAACGAATCTGGCACATGCAATGGAATGTATTTTTTGTAAAGTCAGTTGAGTTGACTCAACAAATCACAGCACATATGGATGGGTACACTTCCTGCTTTTACTTCCTGCTTTGCTCCTATGGGTACATTCGCAATGGCTGCCAGTACACCCATTATGTCATCATTGACTTGAATGGGGACCTTCCGCTCAATTCATTATATTTCTATGGCAGCAGATGCAGTCAGGAGCGGAGGAAAGGAGGATATTCAAACATTATTAATGAGACAGCGGTCATTTATCTGGCTAATTAACATAATCCAAAATCCCATGACTGTCACAGCCCTACCCATCATAAACAGTTAGATGCAAATTTGAAGGACTCAGACTTTTGTGGAGACATTCACACTGTCATCACAATGACACAGCACTTTGCCTCTGTGGAAATATCACTACAGTAGAGAAAGACATGGTCTAGAAAGGGATTGAGATGCAATGGAGTACATCCACTCCCCTAAGGGCCCAGGAGACCTTTTAAGAGGGACATACATTACCAGTCAAAGGTTTGGACACACCTACTTATTCAGGGGTTTGTCTTTATTTGTACTATTTTCTTCATTGTAGAATAATAGTGAAGACATCAAAACTATGAAATAACACATGGAATCATGTAGTAACCAACAACAAAAAATAAGTGTTGAAAAAAATCAAAATATATTTAATTTAGTAGATTCTTCAAAGTAGCCACCCTTTGCCTTGATGACAGCTTTGCACACACCTGGCATTCTCTCAACCAGCTTCATGAGGTAGTCACCTGGAATGCAAACAGGTGTGCCTTGTTAAAAGTTAATTTGTGGAATTTCTTTGAGCCTTTGAGCCCATCAGTTGTGTTGTGACAAGATAGGGGTGGTATACAGAAGGTAGGGGTGGTATACAGAAGATATGGGTGCTATACAGAAGTTATATTATGGCAAGAATGGCTCAAATAAGCAAAGAGAAACAACAGTCCATCATTACTTTTATACATGGACAGTCAATCCGGAAAATGTCAAGAACATTGAAAGTTTCTTCAAGTGCTTTTGCAAAAACCATCAAGCACAATGATGAAACCGCCACAGGAAAAGAAGACCCAGAGTTACCTCTGCTGCAGAGGATAATTTCATTAGAGTTACCAGCCTTAGAAATTGCAGACCAAATAAATGCTCCAGAGTTCAAGTAACAGACACATCTCAACAGCAACTGTTCAGAGGAGATTGCGTGAATTGCTGCAAAGAAATCACTACTAAAGGACACCAATAATAAGAAGAGACTTGCCTGGGCCAAGAAACAAGAGCAATGGACAAATCTGTTGTTCTGTCCCTGAACAGGCAGTTTACCCACTGTTCCTAGGCCGTCATTGAAAATAAGAATTTGTTCTTAACTGACTTGCCTAGTTAAATAAAGGTAAAATAAATCAAATAAATAAAAATTAGACCGGTACAAATCTGGCCTTTGGTCTGATACATCCAAATTTTAGATGTTTGGTTCCAACAGCCGTGTCTTTGTGAGATGCAGAGTAGGTGATCGGATTATCTCTGCATGTGTGGTTCCCACTGTGACGCATGGAAGAGGAGGTGTGATGGTGCTTTGCTGGGTGACACTGGCTGAGATTTATTTAGAATTCAAGGCACACTTAACCAGCATAGCTACCACAGCATTCTGCACCGATACACCATCCCATCTGGTTTGCGCTTTGTGGGACTATCATTTGTTTTTCAACACGACAATGACCCAAACACACCCCAAGGCTGTGTAAGGGCTATTTGACCAAGGAGAGTGATGGAGTGCTGCATCAGATGACCTCGCCTCCAAAATCACCCGACCTCAACCCATTTGGGATGGTTTGGGATGAGTTGGACCGCAGAGTGAAGGAAAATCAGCCAAGTGCTCAGCATAGATGGGAACTCCTTCAAGACTGTTGGAAAAATAATTCCTCATGAAGCTAGTTGAGAGAATGCCAAGAGTGTGCAAAGCTGTCATCAAGGCAAAGAGTGGCTACTTTGAAGAATCTCAAATATAAAATATATTTGGATTTGTTTAACACTTGTTTGGTTATTACATGATTCCATATGTGTTATCTAATAGTTTTGAGGTCTTCAATATTATTCTAGAATGTAGAAAATAGTACAAATAAAGAAAAACCCTTGAATGAGTAGGTGTGTCCAAACGTTTGACTGGTACTGTATGTTCCACTTGCATGTCAAATAGACTCCACTCCCAAATATCCCCTGAGTTACATATATTTTTTATTTCTAAAAAGAGGGGTGTTTTCAGTGTAGGAGATTGCCAATTGCTTTACATTTTTATGTGTGATATAAAAGGCACAATGACACCTGCTGCATGTTTTGGCCTCAGCAAAGAAACAAACCAGTGGTCCAAAACTGATTGCTTTTTGGTAGAATAAACTGTTGTTTAAAGACCTCATATATTTAGCTGAGCTACAGTATATATAATGCCCACGCTCACTTGTAATGCTCAATGAAAGTATTCAGAAGTAGGGTACTAAGACAAGTTGTTCTGAAGTGACTATTGTCACCGAATCCCTCTTCTTTAGCTGCCAGACCAGACATGAGTTACTGTGCTTGATGACGAAGTGTTTTCTTAACTTTCACAGTGTGGGTATATTTGAATATGGTGACCAAGGTGGGACACAGACCCAGTTTAGGGGGGCCATAACATTTTGAACCTTAATCGATGCAAGGTGGACATTTCAACATAATTATAATGATTCAACATATTACATACTTCAGGTTAGGTTTGTTACATTTCTATAGGATTATAATGATGACAGAACTATGTGAGTGTGTATTTTGAATTTAGTGGTCACACATTGAGATTCGTGGTTGCAAGTACTATTTGCAAATGTATCATTTCATTTTGCAAGCTTGTATCATGATGTGTGAAAACATTTACCAAGCGTTGCAAACTTGTAACTTCACATTTGAATAGATTCAATAAGATTTGTAAGAGCCATTTATTTTCAGAATTTAGGCCATTTACATCTATGAATATTCTGCTGTGAATCAAAAATGCACTTACAAATGTTGAATCTGAGCACCATCGAGTTCTGTCACTGTTGCCACGTTACCAACAGATTCGTAGAAATCATTTGTAGAACGTTTTGTAAGTTTGTAGAAATAGATTTGCCAGTTAAAATTTGCTTTATGCTGCTCGGGGGGCAGGACCTTTAACTCCTGACCAATTCATACCCACTGCCAAAACCATTGGCTGGATAGTTCCATCAATCAAATCTCAGGAAGTAGCTGCCCACATGAGCAAGAGGATGAGGTAAATAAAACCAAAATGATCTTGAAGGTAATTGTCTCTTTTTTTTGTGAAAAGCCTTGACAGTAGTTTGTTTATCATGTGAAATAGAATAATACATTACAGGCAAACTCCAGACCAGTCATTGCATTGACAGCCACTATTGCATTAGCTAGCTGGCCTCTGACATTCATCCTCGCCACTATCAACTGGCTAGCTTCATCAGGCAGCTTTACTAGATGCGAGGGTAAAACAAATTTATTTGCTAGTTAACCATGTGAATGATAAAGTGATACAGTGTATTCGGAAAGTATTCAGGCCCCTTGACTTTTCTATATTTGTGACATTACAGCCTTATTCTAAAATGTATTAAATCATTTTTTCCCCCTCATCAATCTACACACAATACATCATAATGAGAAAGCAAAAACAGGTTTTTGGTCATTTTTGCAAATGTATAAAAACATTTAAAACAGAGATGTTGCATTTATATAGGTACTCAGACCCTTTACTCAATACTTTGTTGAAGCACCTTTGGCAGAAATTACAGCGTTGAGTCATCTTGGGTATGACACTGCAAGCTTGGCACACCTGTATTTGGGGAGTTTTTCACATTCTTCTCTGAAGATCCTTTCAAGCTCCGTCAGATTAGATGGGGAGCGTCGCTGCACAGTTATTTTCAGATCTCTCCAGAGATGTCTGACCAGGTTTAAGTCTGGGCTCTGGATAAGCCACTCAAGGACATTCAGAGACTTGTCCCGAAGCCTGGGCTGTGTGGTTAGGGTCGTTGTCCTGTTGGAAGGTGAACCTTCGCCCCAGTCTGAGGTCCTGAGCGCTCTGGAGCAGGTTTTCATAAAGGATCTCTGTACTTTGCTCCGTTCATCTTTCTCTCGATCCCGACTAGTCTACCAATCCCTGCCGCTGTAAGACATCCCCACAGCATGATGCTGCCACCACCATGCTTCACTGTAGGGATGATGCCAGGTTTCCTCCAGATGTGACACTTGGCATTTAGGCCAATCTTGGTTTCATCAGACCAGAGAATCTGGTTTCTCATGGTCTGTGAGTCCTTTAGGTGCCTTTTGGCGAACTCCAAGCAGCCTGTCATGTGCCTGATTGAGTGCTGCAGAGATGGTTGTCCTTTTAGAACATTCTCTTATCTCCACAGAGGAACTCTGGAGCTCTGTCAGAGTGACCATCGAGTCACCTCCCTGACCAAGGCACTTCTCCCCCGATTGCTCAGTTTGGCCGGGTGCCAGCTGTAGGAAGAGTCTTGGTGGTTCCAAACTTCTTCCATTTAAGAATGATGGAGGCCACTGTTTACTTGGAGACCTTCAATGCTGCAGAAAATGTTTGGTACCCTTCCCAGATGTGTGCATCGAAACAATCCTATCTCATCTCTATTTGGACAATTCCTTAGACCTCATAGTGTCACACCCTGACCTGAGAGCCGTTTTATTTCTCTATTTGGTTAGGTCAGGGTGTGATTTGGGGTGGGCATTCTGTTGAGGTCTAAGGAATTGTCCAAATAGCGATGAGATAGGATTGTGTGGATGCACACACCTGGGGAAGGGTACCAACATTTTTCTACAGCATTGAAGGTGCTTCAACACCTGCATTGTTTGCTATTTGGGGTTTTAGGCTGGTTTTCTGTACAGCACTTTGAGATATCAGCTGATGTACGAAGGGCTATATAAATAAAATTGATTTGATTTTGATTTGTGTATTTCTATGTTGGCCTGATATGGTTCCCAATCAGAGACAGCTGTTTATCGTTGTCTCTGATTGGGGATCATATTTAGGCAGCCCTTTTTCCCACTTTCTGGTGTGGGATCTTGTCTACATTTAGTTGCCTGAGTGCACAACAGTATCTTCACGTTTCGTTTGATTGTTTGTTGTTTTTGTTCAGTGAGTTTCGGTTTCTTAAAATTACATGGAACTCTACTCACGCTGCGCCTTGGTCTCATCATTACGACGAACGTGACAGAAAATCTCACCAAAAATGGACCAAGCAGCGTGTATAGGAGGAGTGGACTTGGGAGGAGATCCTAGATGGAAAAGGACCCTGGACGCAGGCCGGGAAGTATCGCCGTCCTAAGGAGGAGATGGAGGCAGCGAAAGCAGAACGGCAACATTACGAGGAGTTATACCAACGAGGCAAGCACGAGAGGCAGCCCAAAAAATAATAATTTGGGAAGAGGCACACGGGGATATTGGCAGAGTCAGGGATTAGACCTGAGCCAACTCCCCGTGCTTAGCGTGGGGAGCGTGTGACTGGTCAGGCACCGTGTTATACAGTGATGCGCATGGTGTATCCAGTGCACATTCATAGCCCGGTGCGCTCTGTTCCAGCTCCCCGTATTTGCCGAGCTAGAGTGGGCATCCAGCCTGGATGGGTTGTGCCGGCTCAGCGCTCCTGGTCTCCAGTACACCTCTTCGGACCAGGATATCCTGCGCCGACTTTATGCGCTGTATCCCCAGTGCTTCTTCACTGCCCAGTGCGTCCTGTGCCAGCACCTCGCACTTATCGTGCTAAAGTGAGCATCCAGCCAGGACGCATTGTGCCAGCTCTACGCTCCAGACCTCCAGTGTGCCTCCTCCCCACACTCGCCCTGAGGTGCGTGTCATCAGCCAGGTGCCACCTGTACCGGTCCCACGCATCAGGCCTCCAGTGCACCTCCATAGTCCAGAGCTTCTGGCGACAGTTCCCAGTCCAGAACTTCCAGCGACGGTCCCCGGTCCGGAACCTCCAGCGACGGTCCCCGGTCTGGGGCCACCAGCGACGGTACCCGGTCTGGGGCCTCCAGCAACGGTCCCCGGTTCGGAGCCTCCAGCGTCGGACCCCAGTCCGGGGCCTCCAACGGTGGTTCCCAGTTCTGAGCCTCCGGCGATGATCCACGGTCCGGTTCCTCCAGCAACAATCCACAGTCCGGTTCCACAGAAGGGAGCGGGGACTATGCCCAGAACCGGAGCCGCCACCGAGGGTAGATGCCCACCCGGACCCCCCCTATAGGTTCAGGTTTGCGGCCGGGAGTCCGCAACTTTGGGAGGGTGGGGGGCATTCTATGTTGTGTATTTCTATGTTGGCCTGATATGGTTCCCAATCAGAGACAGCTGTTTATCATTGTCTCTAATTGTGGATCATATTTAGGCAGCCCTTTTCCCACTTTCTGGTGTGGGATCTTGTCTACATTTAGTTGCCTGAGTGCACAACAGTAGCTTCATGTTTCGTTTGGTTGTTTTTGTTCAGTGAGTTTCGGTTTATTAAAATTATGTGGAACTCTACTCACGCTGCGCCTTGGTCTCATCATTTCTAAGAACGTGACACATAGCTTAGTTTTTGCTCTCACTGTCAACGGTGGGACCTTAAATAGACATGTGTGTGCCTTTCCAAACCATGTCCAATGAGTTGAATTTACCACAGGTGGACTCCAATTAAGTTGTAGAAACATCAAGGATGATCACTGGAAACTGAATACTGACTTACATAAGGTAAAAAAAATGTTTTACATGAATTTGCACACATTTCTAAAAACTTGTTTTCTCTTTGTCATGATGCGGTATTGTGTGTAAATTGAGGATTTAAAAAAATGTAATTCATTGTAGAATAGGCTGTAACGTAAAGCGAAGGAGTCTGCATATTGTCATATTTTTGTGCACAGATCCCTACACATTTGATTATACATGCATTTTACTAAGACAAATATCTCTTTTTAGGCCGAATCACACACTAATCGATCTTGTATTTCTCTCTCTCTCACACACACACGCTAGTGCACATAGATCAACAAATCAGAAAGGAAATTCCGTTGGCGATGCGTCTGGGCACCCATGAAAATGCAAATGGCAGCGTGTGATCTGTGGTTGGGGGACAATGCAGCCTCCTCATCAGAGGCCTTCATTAGAGCTGAGTGCTGTCCATAATCCCCCTAACAAACAGCTTCACACACAGCCATTGACGACCTTGAGATCGCCAGGCAGGACAGGGGCCAGGGAACACTTTCTCTGATAGTAAACAGTCTTGTCACATAGTTAACTAATTAAAAAAAAATAAGATATAAATGTGAGAGGCACTTGGTGACTGTCTGCGGGCAAAGATTATTTGGGGGTGTGGGAACATTGTTGTTGTGACACTTAGATAATGGTATTCTGTATATCTCTGGTTCTGAAGTGTAGGTTTCCTGCATGCGGAAGCGTAACTCATGCTGTATAATCTATCGACAAATGAAGAACTCTTAATCTCGAAAGATCTGTATAACAGTGTGATTTGCTCAATGTAGTATAAGGTGAGCTGTTAAAAACCAGGTGCCTTTATTTTACTTGTCTCCGAGCTGATCATCAGGATTCCGACAGGCAGCTAGTTTCTATCTGTCTGTGAAAGGCTTGAGGAATGACCATTACTGGCTTAATTTGTTTTCTATAGACACTTCTGACCTTTCCAATTGGCACATCCTCTTATGAAAATGACTGCTTTTCGTTCCTGAAACCAGGAGTGATCTTGCATTAAAGGTCCAATGTAGCTGTAACACTCGTCGTTGGGAGATAGAGAGGAGGACCAAGGTGCAGCTTGGTAAGTATTCATATTCCTTTTTATACTCGAACAAAAACAACAGATCACGAGAACGCAACGAAAACAGTCCTGAACGGTGAAATACAAACACAGAACAGAAAATAATCACCCACGAAACACTGGGTAACGACACCTGCCTCTGATTGAGGACCATACCAGGCCAAACGCAAAATACAACATAGAAAAACAAACATAGACTGCCCACCCCAACTCACGCCTTGACCATACTAAAACAAAGATAAAACAAAGGAACTAAGGACGTGACAGTAGCAGTTCAATGAAGTACCTTACTGTGATTGTTTTCAATTAAAATTATCAAAAAGAAACATAGCTTTTTAGCAAAATGCATTTTCTCAATCAAGAATTTTGCTAGGACTGTCTGGGAGTGGTCTGAGAAAGGACCCTAACTCTAGGATCCTAATAGGAGGGATGTGTAACCTGAAAATTAACTGTTACTGGCAGAGCAGAGGGCAAACTCTTTGTTATTGGTCTATTAACTAATTTACAGCATGGTCCAATACCCCACCCAGCCAAAAAAAGATGAAATTTCAGGTGGTCTTTTCAAACAACTCTTTCTGTTAAAAGTGCATTATCATAATTTTCACAATACTATTCCAACCTCAGTGTGTAAAAATCTAACACATGGAAATTACATTTTTGACTGCACTGCCCCTTTTGGTACACACAAATTCAATTTTCCCACTTGGAACCTGGAGGTGAAAAAACTAAGAAGCGTGACCCATTTCACATTTGGTTATCTTTAGCTTAGTGCAAATTCACAGTGGTTCCATTCGGCAGTCCTTGAACCCCATGCCAAGATGATGATTAACTTTTCAACTTCTGTGCAAGTGCCTTTCAACTGTGTGATATTCATAAACACATTTTAATTTAAATTAAAGGCGTAGTATGTAGCTTTTTGGACGATCCAACCAAATTCCAATAGAATGTGAGTTATAATCTGTCATTCTCATTGAAAGCGAGTCTGAGAACCGATAGATCCGTTCTATGTGCACTATTTCTATGCTCCATGTACCTAAATTAAATGTTTGTGTTAACATTTTTTTTTACCAGTAACAATGGCTGAAAATATTATATTTGGGGTTTTTGAAAATATTTTTCACTGGACATTAATTGCAGGCAGGATGGAAAAATGAGTGTTCTTTGTGTCATTAACATGATGTTAAATCAGAATAAGCAGACCAAGGTATGATTTTGTTGTTAACGGGAAAAGTGACACTCGTGCCTTGTTAGGTTCTCTCGGAAGCTAGATACGTACATTAGCTAGCTTCGACATAGTTTATTCAGTAGCTGAATGTGTTCACTACATAACTGCGAAAGTATCATTTCCTTATTTGACCTAAAATAACTTAATTTCAAAGGACTGCTATACTGGACTGTGTGTATTGAATGTGATCACGTGGTTGATTCTATGTAGCTAGATTGGCAGCCTTGACACCATGATAGCGTGCTCATGCGATTCTATTGTAACCGTCCATTGATGTCTCTCTCCAGGTTGCGTTATGTCAGACTCTGGCAACGGCTTCACCTTTTCGTTATGCGTATACTTAACTCTTCATGTAGGCTGCATCTCATGGCAACAGGAAACTGACTGAGGTAGCCAAAAGGTGATGAGGCTTTGGCATCATAATCATTCATGAATCACCAATGGTAAGGGGAAAACAACATCTTTCAGTATCTGTCTTCATCAATATAAAGATAGGGTACATTAGGCACAAAGATAAGGTATATTAGACCAGTTCATTTTTACATTTTTAAAAATCACAGTTAAATAAGAGAAGGTATTCATACATAGAATTTGAAGCACAGTTTCTGACTCCAAAACCATACAACATTACAACCATGGATTCACATCATTGTTTCTCCACTATCATCATAAATCATGTATCAGGGCATAAAGTTATGTATGCAAATCTACCAGCTCATGTTTGCTGCCTATATTTTAAGTCCACTGCTTATTTGACTATATTTTCGGGTTAGTACATGTTGGGGGAAATCAGGGCAAATATTGGGCCTTGAATACAGTGCCTTCAGAAACCTTTGACTTATTCCATACACTTTGACTTATTCCACATTTTTGTTATGTTACAGACTGAATCACCAATCTACAAACAATACCCCATAATGACAAAGTGAAAACATGTTATAAATTTTAGCATATGTATTGAAAATGAAATACATATTCATTTACATAAGTATTCACACCTCTGAGTTAATACATGGTAGAATCACCTTTGGCAGCTATTACAGCTGTGAGTCTTTCTGGGTAAATCTCTTAAGAGTTTTGCACACCTGGACTGTATAATGTTTACTTTTTATTTATTTTTTAAATTCTTCAAGCTCTGTCAAGTTGGTTGTTGAGCATTGCTAGACAGCCATTTTCAAGTCTTGCCATAGACTTTCAAGCCAATTACATCAAAACTAACTAGGCCACTCAGGAACATTCAATTCAATGTTGTCTTTGTAAGCAACTCCAGTGTATATTTGGTCTTGTGTTTAAGGTCATAGTCCTGCTGAAAGGTGAATTTGTGACTCAGAATATGTTGGATAGAAAAATGAACAAGGTTCTTCTAGGATTTTGCCTGCGCTTAGCTGTATTACATTTATTTTAAATTTATTTTAAACTCCCTAGTCCTTGCCAATGAAAAGCATACCCATAACATGATGCAGCCACCAACATGCCTGAAAATATGAAGACTGGTACTCGGTGATGGGTTTTGTTAGATTTGCCCCAAACATAACACGTTGTATAGAGGATAGAAAGTTCCATTCTTTGCCACGTTTTTTTTGCAGTTTTACTTTAACGGCGTATTGTAAACAGTATGCATGTTTTGGCATATTTTTTCATCTGTACAGGCTTCCTTATTTTCACTCAGTCATTTAGGTTAGTATTGTGGAGTAACTACAATGTGGTTGATCCCTGAGTGGTTTTCTTCCTCTCCGGCAACTGAGTTAGAAAGGACGCTTGTATCTTTGTAGTGACAGGGTGTATTTATACTTCACCATGCTCAAAGGGATATTCAATGTACGTTTTACATTGTTTTACCCATCTACCAATATGTGCTCTTCTTTGCGAGGCATTGGAAAATCTCCCTGGTCTTTGTGGTTGAATCGGTGTTTGAAATTCACTGAGGGACCTTACAGATAATTGTATGTATGGGGTACAAATCTTAAGGATCTGCCTAAAATGACATACTCAAATCTAACTGCCTGTAGCTCAGGACCTGAAGCAAAGATTTGTAAATTCTTGATACCATTTGAAAGGAAACAGTTTGAAGTTTGTGTAAATGTGAAATGAATGTAGGAGAATATAACACATTAGATCTCGTGAAAGAGATAATACAGACAACAACAAAAAACGGCTTTTTCCCCAATCATCTTTGAAGTGCAAGAGAAAGGCCATACCCCCAGAATGCCAAGCGTGTGCAAAGCTGTCATCAAGGCAAAGGGTGACTGCTTTGAAGGATCTAAAATATATTTGGAGACTCAGACGGTTTAAACTCTCTTGCTTTGGCCACCAGAAGACAGAAAGAGAAAGAACCGTTATCAGCTGAACATAACAGTATGCCAGTGGAAGGGAGGAGAGTAGCAAGTGACCAATTCAGTTGCAGTAATTCCATTACTGATTTTGTAACACAATTATGAGTTTTAAATCACTCAGTAATTTATAAACAAAACAGATATAAGTAACATCACTAACTGATTAGTAGGTCTACCATTAATTGTTACTTCTGTTAACTTTCAATATCCTCCCTCCTCATGTGGGTGAGAAATTATAAAATATTTTAAAGATATGTGGCTTTTTGGTAACAGAATTACAAGTGGAAGGCAATATTTCTTAAACTTACACAAGGTCAAATGGAATATACGTGTTGATATTAGTTGGCAGGGGTCTTTCCATCAGTATTATTGTGTTTTGATCTATTTATGATACCTATTAAGACTTTTTTCTGGTAGATGTTTTCTTTTCCATCTGTTTATCCCGAAATCAAAGCCTTTACTTATGCAACATTTTTTGAAGATGGAAAATGTTAGAAAAATAACTTCATTTCACAGATATGTATATGTAACGGATGTGAAACTCTAGCTTAGTTAGCGGTGCGCGCTAAATAGTGTTTCAATCAGTGACGTCACTTGCTCTGAGACCTTGAAGTAGTAGTTCCCCTTGCTCTGCAAGGGCTGCGGCTTTTGTGGAGCGATGGGTAATGATGCTTCGTGGGTGACTGTTGTTGATGTGTGCAGAGGGTCCCATGTTCGCGCCCGGGTATGGGCGAGGGGACGGTCTAAAGTTATACTGTTACATATACTTAGCTTTCATTTGACACCCAACTTGATATACTCCTATGAACTTCACATGTTGGTGCTCATGGGTCCTTTTCCATGGAAATGCCCATAGGTTTATTGGAGGTGTATCTCTGGGGCATCCTTCTTGAGTGTTCTGTGTTTCCTACATGTTCATTTAAGAAACACCAAAATTGATAAATATTCAATACACTCACAAAAGAAGGACACATAATGACTGAAAATTGCCAGAGCCATTAAAAGGCTTCTTAGCAGCCATGCCACGCTGACTGAAGAGAAACATTGGGTGCCTTCTCCTCTGTGTGTACACAGCAAGCCTCAATAACACCACTCAAAACTGTCAAGGAATTGTACCAAAGGCAGGTCCTGTTCAAAATATTCATTTGGAGTAGAATGGATTCGGATTACTTCAGATTCTTATAATATGTCTAGTCTGTTCCAAACTAATGTTTTATTACTTGAAATAATGTCAGTCATTGTTTGTTTTCAACAATGTAGCACATAAGTAAATGTACAGTATTACTTTTTTTTGTATAAAAGAAAACATTGCTCTATAGTCACAATTGTATTCGTACTCCTTGATTTGAGAGGTGTATGCAAGAATATATTTATGAAGATAGAGAATGGAAGTTTATTTTGTGTTGTTTTAATGTGTTGCAGTGAACAACAGTTTAGTGATTTAGTCCGCAAGACAACGCCTCTTCCCCCTCAGGAGGTTGAAAAGATTTGTCATGGGCCCTCAGATACTCAAAAAGTTCTACAGCTTCACCATTAAAAGTATCTTAACTGGCTGCATCACCGCTTGGTATGGCAAATGCTAAGCATCCGACCGCAAAGCGCTAAAGAGTGTACTGCCCAGTACATTACTGAGGCCGAGCTCCTTGCCATTCAGGTACTCTATAAGAGGCGGTGTCAAAAATGGTCAAAGACTACAGCCACCGAAGTCATAGACTGTTCCCTCTGCTACCGCACGGCAAACAGTACTGATGCAAAAAGTCTGGAACCAACAGGACCCTGAACAGCTTCTACCCACAAACCATAAGACTGCTAAAGAGGTAGTCCAGGTAGCAATTGGTTAACTATTCAGGAAAATGTATTAAATCCGGGTATAGCCACACACCCATCTGGAAGATCAAGCCATTATTCCTGAACAGGTCAAAACACCTCACTCTCTCTCTGTTCAGGTGTGGCTGGTAAGACATGATGTGAATGGATAAGGACAACCCGAAGGGGGGTCATGCTGCAGATGACTCCCTACACTCTGGTTTCATACAGCCCTTTAATACCACCCGTGAGCTGTTCCACTTTTTCAGATAAAAGAGCAAATACAACATCGGAGCCTCCGTCACAACTGTCACATACTGTAGAGGGAGAGTGATACTTTCAATCAGAAAAATACATGGAAATCGCAAACTCGTTATTTTGGATCGCAGTTAAATCTTTTGCCAGCAAGTTTTCAGCTTCACCTTATTTACACGGGTACTGCAACAACACTAAACACACAGATAAACTGTAGATACATCGCTAAACAGCCAAATAGTAGGCAATAATACAGGACATATAATTTGGCTTACAAGCGAGTACCATTAGGCCTACCCACACCAAATGTGTACTGAGGTGAAGTGGGCTAGATTGCATCACATAAAATGTATTGCTTTGAGATTGGGGACAACATTGATGTGTGAAGGCCAAAACCATTGTTTACCCAGATGGATTAACTTTCAGTGTATCTGTTAGGGGGGTAAGGGCAGAGATAAGAGGAGATGTTTTATGTCAAATGAACTTGCATGGGTATTGGGACAAGTAACTTAAACATTGAGGGGATGTGAATGTTTCTGTTTGACTTGGCATCAATGACAACCTGACGGTTTTGAGGGCTAGATCACCAAATTGTTGTTTATCAAACCTTATCTGGAATGAACAATGATAGAATGCAAACATTTTAAGATTTCTGAAGCGGTATCAGCAGTATCCAATATTGAATCAATATTATTTACAGAGAGCAAAACTGCAGATTCCTGCCAATGTCTAGACTCTAGATATACAGTAAATACATAACTCCAGTATTTGAAACTGGGAATCTTGACAGCAGAGCAGAAGGGAGTGGAAAAAGAAACAAGCTGTGATGTGAGTGTTACAGCTAGGAAATGGGAGGTTGTATTAACCCGTGAGTGTGTATAGCTGATGAGTAGTATCACACGTACAGTGCAATGCAAAGACTTGATGAATGGCCTTTGGTTTTTGCATTACACTGGGAGGAAGAATGGAATTTGAGTGGGCTGAATAGAGAGATTCATCTTTTCAACTGCGCAGAGGAAGAGAGGAAAAAGATAAGTATTTCCAGCCAGCTCATCTATGGGAGTGATAATGTTTTTGTTTTTTTGCAGTTGTCTCTGTTTGTTGCACAATGTGCAGGTTGATCAATGTCCACTGCCTCACTGTCTGTAGAGGCAATCTTTGGCAATGAGAATCTAAAGGTTACACTTACACTCACGCAAACACATCCTGCTTTATCATCTCGGTTAACAAGCACTGGCACATACCTACGTAAGCCTTTTAACTCACTCTACCTGGCACGTCACAATTCCCATGTTCCAAAAGCAATAGCACCTTCAATCTAGAACATTCTAAACTTGGGCCTTGGTAATGATGACCGGAGGCACGTTGACCATCTGCAGCGAGTCTGTTCCTCCCGTCTGAGAACTGGAGAATGATGTGATGTCAGTCTAACAGGGGAAACATATGTTCCCATTAAACAACTCTGGCCTGTCATGCAAGTTATTTACACTACATGACCAAAAGTATGTGGACACCTGCTCGTCGAACATCTCATTCCAAAATGATGGACATTAATATGGAGTTGCTCCCCCTTTGCTGCTATTACAGCCTTCACTCTTCTGGGAAAGCATTCAATTACATGTTGGAACATTGCTGTGAGGACTTGCTTCTATTTAGGCACAAGAGTATTAGTGAGGTTGGGCACTGATGTTGGGTGATTAGGCTTGGCTCGCAGTCGGTGTTCCAATTCATCCCAAAGGTGTTCGATGGGTTTGAGGTCAGGGCTCTGTGCAGGCCAGTCAAAATTCTTCCACAACAATCTCATCAAACAATTTCTGTATGGACCTCGCTTTGTGCATAGGGTCATTAAGATCCTTAAACAGGAAGAGCCTTCCCCAAACTGCTTCTACAAAGTTGGAAGAACAGAATAATCTAGAACGTCATTGTATGCTGTAAGATTTCCTATGCTTTAAGATTTCCCTTCACTGGGACTAAGGGGCCTAGCACGAACCATGAAAAACATCTCCCAGACCATTATTCCTCATCCATCAAACTTTACAGTTGGCACTATGCATTCGGCAGGTAGCGTTCTCCTGGCATCCGCTAAACTCAGATTCGTCCATTGGACTGCCAGATGGTGAAGCGTGATTCATCACTCATCATTTCCACTGCTCCAGAGTTCAATGGCGGAAAGCATTACACCACTCTTGCTGACACTTGGCATTGCACATGGTGATCTTAGGCTTGTGTGAGGCTGCTCAGCCATGGAAACCCATTTCATGAAGCTCCTGACGAACAGTTTTTGTGCTGATGTTGCTTCCAGAGGCAGTTTGGAACTCCATTCCCGTTCTGTGAGCTTGTCTGACCTACCACTTTGTGGCTGAGCTGTTGTTGCTCAGAGACGTTTCCACTTCACAATAACAGCATATACAGATAACCGGGCAGCTCTAGCAGGGCAGAATGAGAATGATCCTATGAGGATGCCACATTGAAAGACACTGAGCTCTTCAGTAAGGCCATTATACTGCCAATGTTTGTCTGTGGAGATTGCATGGCAGTGTGCTCGATTTTTATACACTGTCAGAAATGGGTGTAGCTGAAATAGCCAAATCCACTCATTTGAAGGGGTGTCAACTTACAGTACATTTGGTGATGTAGTGTATCTGTGCTGCTCTCCATTTTACTGGCTTAGTCCTGTGCTTGTCCAAAGAGAGATAAAACATGATTAGTTAAGAGCGAGAGAGTCTCTACTATGGTTTTCTCTTCTCTCTATGATTAAGAACAGGGACTGTCCCCAAGTGAAATGATAGAGGGATCATCACATCCATCAACTACTGTCGCTGGGTAAGTCTAAACCATTGAGGGGAACAGTTGTACTGTTCTACACCTGGTTTCAACTTTGTCACAAGTACAGTGAAATGTTTCATTTGCAAGCCCTTCCCAACAATGTACTATTCAATATTAAAATTATATAACAAAAACATGTTTTAAAAGTGGCTTAAGTTTCCGGTTCCGGTGGCATGCATTGAAACTCGTGGCATTCTCGTGGTTTTATTTTGAAAAACAAGGGACTGTACATTATTTATTACGGGGATACCTGGAGAAAATTGGACCTCTCTGAAATGAAAATGGATGGCACTCCTTCAGTAAAATATACTTGGAAAAAAGCTAAAGCAAACCTCCCCTATAACCAAAATAAGTGGACAGCAGAGAACATGCCTACAGTTTACCCTCACTCTTAAGACAGACCAGAACCTTAGATATGCAGTTTTACAAACTGTTCTTCATTTTGTAAGTATTACATGGCAAAACAGCCAAAAGGTTGTGGATTCGCAGACAAGGGTAGGTGAAAAGATTTCCATTATAATAAATGGACTTCACGAATCTATCATTTTATTTGTGAGTCCTTTTATAAATGCATTTCATACAATTCTACGTCACTTTACATGACTGAAGATGAGCAGAATATTTTGTAATAACAAACAGAGCATGACAACAAATAAGTGCATGCTACAGCCCTTTTTAAATCTGGGAAACTTTCATGTTCTAATTTATTCCATTATATTGTTCTCACAAAATAGATATGTTGACTGATTAGGGCATGGGAATATAAGCGCAAACTCCTGCAAACCAAAGACTGGCCAAATTCCTGTTTCTAAAAGTACATTTAAAGGCACAGTGAAACGTCTTTATAGCCTAATAAGTCATTTTTTGTTTCATTATTATTGAATTCTAAGTAATACTTTTTAAAATGACATTTTATATAGCCTAAATGCAAAATGTATAGGCATGTTGTTGAAGTGATGTTGTTAAGGTGTTGTTGAAAGGCTGAGCGCTCTTCTGAATGTCATAGACACAAAGCAAAGATATTCCATGTGCATCAGTCACCTCTTTCCCAGGCATTTTACAGCTTGTTTCTAGCATTACGGACTAAATTATCAATATAGATCGATTTATAGAATCAGGTCCAATTTTTTTTCTTCTAAATCTTAGGCCTTAAGCTATGCTTTCAGACATTTTGTTAAACAGAAGCCAAACTACCCTCACATACACCCTCAATTTAAACGTAACACACCAAGCCGTTCACTGACTCAGAGATATGCTTAGTGACTGAAGGAATTAGCTGACAAAATCTATGGATAGTAGACTGCAATTTTGTCTGTCAAACAGGTAGGCATACCTCTTGTTTCTTGCATAGGAAGAAATAGGCTCCAACACAAAGCCCTCGTGAAGACTGTTTAAATTCATTAGTCCTTCTTAAATTACTTTTAGCACCCATGCTCTGTCCATCTCCTTGGCTGCCGCTTCATAGTAATGTAAGTTGCGTAAATGACTCAAATATGGCTTATTCTAAGGTCAATAACTCTGATAAATAGCTTCATTATGGGCAACAGAACATCTAGTTTTTATAAAAATCTATTATAGCTTACCTTCTGTTCTCCTTCTCATCTTCTCTCTCTCCCTGTCAAACTGAACAGGACACCTGTAGGCCTAGACCGCGAGCACAGATATTGCAGTTTTGGACAAATAAAACAATTATTTTCAGAAGAAGCCTTTGACACGCCTCCTGAAGTACACAGCACAGTCATTAGTTTTAAGCAGCACAAAAGGGTTTAGATCAGCAAGAGCAGGGCAGGCCGAGGCTCTTGACTGGGAACGCCTATCCAATGTAATGTGTAATGCAGTGTAGCCTAGTTTTATAAAACACCATCCCAGCAGCTCAAAAAATAGGGAAGAAAGTACATTTTCCTAGAAATATAACTTTGCTTTGTGCTTCTGAGAGCATGCTCTTCATATAGCCTAGGCCAGTTTTTACCAAACTTGGTCCTGGGGACCTCAAGGGGTACGGGTTTTGTTTTTTGCCATAGTACTACACAGCTAATTCAAAGAATTAAAGCTTGATGATTAGTTGATTATATGAATGAGCTGTGTAGTGCTAGGGCAAAAAATCTAAATGTGCACCCTTTGGGGTCTCCAGAACCGAGATTGGGAAACGCTAGCCCAGGCCTGTAGTATACCAGGGATATCCAATGCATACCCTACGAGGTCCGGAGAAGACTGGTTTTCTGTTCTACCTGATAATGAACTGTACACACCTGGTGTGTAAAATCAGTCCATGATTAGAGGGGAACAATGAAAAATGCAGTGGAACTGGCTTCCATGTCCAGAGTTGTCAAATGAATTCCACCAAGTATCTGCAGCTTTTTGCTCCACCATTGTACTTGATTGATGAATTAAGGTCACTAATTTGTAAGGAACTCCCCTCACATGGTTGTCTAGGTCTTAGTTGAAAGGAAAAAACAAAAATCCGCAGACACTCGGTCCTCAATGGAATGACTATGGATCATTTGACTGAGACCACACTACGCGCACTATTATATTGAGCAACCAGCAGAGAATCAGGTATGATGGGCAGCACTCTGCACACATCGAGATATAATAAGAAACTAATTAGCAAACACTGAGCAATATGACATTTATTCGATTACAAATTACATGACCCTCCCCTGGACAAAATTGTAAAAATACTAAACCTTCCTGCTGACTGAAATTGAGAAAGCATAATACCTCCAGGTAACAATTGTGTACATTTCGACCGCTCCCTAACTATGAATTAACAAACTGATTTTCAAATAATTGTCAACCTATAACACCATATTAAGGTGTGGGATGTTCACTGTATTACAAGGAACAATAGCAGGTATATTTCGCTCCAGCAGCTGGCATATTCTGTCCAATATTCTGTCGCAATTCACCTGTGGGAACATGGCAACTCTCGACAACATGGCGACTCCCGACAACAGAAAGAGTTGGCCACTTCTATTCTAAAGGTTATTTGTGAGGAAATTACCTCTGCCCTTGACTTACAATTAAACCCGGTAAATGAATATATTGCACTGCTCACTTCTAAAGTGGATTCCTACTAAAGTAGAACGTTTGGAGCCAGCGGCCAATGTGTCAGAGGGGCGAAAACAACGTGAACTAAGCTAGAAAGTGAAATCAGTGTCCCCAAAAAAACAATCACTCAAAAATCATTTCAATATGCGGGTCACAGGACTTGAACCTGGTGTGTAAGCGTCAACCCAATTTCTTTCATAAGCAATCTTTTCTATAAATTGTTTGGGCAAGAGAAGCTGGGTCCAATGCCACTGATAAACATTGCGCACCACATGGGTCCTCTCCGCAACAGATCTGTGTAGGATTGTACGAATCCACAGTTTTGAAGTCAAACAGAAAATTGTTCAACTCGCAGCAGAATCAGGCTGCTCTGATCTATGCAGAGAAGAGGATCAGCATCTACCCAGATCTGAGTGCCGAACTGCTGAAACCAGCTAAATCTGAGATGCAGCTTCATCCACTCAGCAATACTCATCTTGATCTTCCAGAATACAACACACACGATTTCCACTGCCAAGGAGGCTCAAGACTTCTTTGAGAAGCACATCACGCAAGGGGACAAGCCGACAGATCTAAGCTAACCCCAATTCGACTGGCTCATTATTCAGGTATACTATCCATGCACAATCACACAGCCTAGCCTATGGACAATTATTATTATTATTGCAATGGACAATATACAGAGCCTTCAGAAAGTATTCACACACCTTAACTTTTTCTACATTGTTGTATTACAGCACAATAATAACCTAATTGACAGAGTGAAAAGAAGGAAGCCTGTACAGGAGAAAAATCTACTTGAAAATCTAGGGCAAGACATGAAAATGGTTATCTAGCAATAAACAACCAATTTGACAGAGCTTGAAGAATTTTGAAAAGAATAATGGGCAAATGTTGCACAATCCAGAGACTTACCCAGATCTCCTAGAGACTTACCCAGATCTCCTACAGACTTACCCAGATCTCCTAGAGACTTACCCAGATCTCCTAGAGACTTACCCAGAAAGACTCACAGCTGTAATCGCTGCCAAAGGTGCTTCTACAAAGTATTGACTCAGGGCTGTGAATACTTATGTAAATAAGATATATTTCTGTATTTCATTCTCAATAAATTTGCAAAAAATTCTAAAAACATGTTTTTCCTTTGTCATTAATGTAATCCATTTTGAATTCAGGCTGTAACACAACAAAATGTGGAATAAGCTAAGGGGTATGAACACTTTCAGAAGGCACTGTATTGAAGTGTCAAACAGACTGGGGCTGCTTCCTTGTGGGACTACAGAGCATTGCATCCCTATAATATGGGCTAAATATTGCAATATAAATGGAAGGTTATTCCCCTACTATTTTTACTGTACTACTGTGTACAATAGATTCCTTTTAGTGTTTTGTTGATGGCTGTCCACCTCCGTTTATGCTACTAAATGTATTTCCCATGGAGGACTTGGCCTACTGGCCATGATTCATTATTGTGAAGATCTTTAACAGACTGTATTTCTTGTACATGCATTCTTTTTTTAAATTCTTTTTTTTTTTTACATAGTATAGAACACATTAATGCTTTATACAAAATGACCTAAACATGTTTAAGGTCATTTAAACCTTACATCATTAATAATAGATATTTTGTTCAATGGCAATGCTAGCTATTCTCTTGAAATTGAAAGGCCTCAATAGTCCTATTAAAAGCCTTGCATTTTATCACTGGAGACAATTTTCGTACACATCACTGCCAGAAGGGCCCAACATTGGCTGCTATTTGTATATAAAGCAGTTCGAGACACTCCCACACTACCTCACCTCACCTCACCTCACTTCTTAATTGGAAATCCAGCCACCGTCAATCTCACTCTCAACACTGGCTGGTTGTAGAGGTTCCATGGGTCTCCACAGAATCCAGAAAGATTACTTTTAGTTATTGTGACCCTAGCGCATGGAATGACCTACAGGCCACTTTGAGGCTTGAAGTTGGGGTCTGGTCAAAGCTTTAGTTATTGTGACCCTAGCGCATGGAATGACCTACAGGCCACTTTGAGGCTTGAAGTTGGGGTCTGGTCAAAGCTAACAGGGGACCCAATTCAAAAGCAGGCTCACTCACCCAGACTGTCAAAATCAAATAAAAAGCCATTTCAGACTATTGCCCGTCAGCTAACAGGTGTCTTGAAGCTTAATTTAAGCATAAACTTCGCTGTCGTTGTGTGACAGAAGTAGCTATCACGCGGTACAACATGCTACTAGCTAGCTAATGGTGTTAATTGGGCTTGTCTAGCATCCACAAATGTCTGTTAGCCAGCTAGCTTTTTGACAGCTAGCTGTCATTTGAACTGTTCAAATCTTCAATTCAGAAGTCTTTAAGGGGCCGTGGGGTATGTTGTGTTCCAAGGTGACAGTTGTATTTTTTTTTATAGCTAAGGATTTGATATAACAGCTTGTTTATTGAGCTATGTTGCTCCACTGTAAGCGAAAAGAGATCTACAAACACGAACCGCCATGGACGGTGTATGCAATGAACTGGCGCGTTCGTCCTGACAAGCGCTTTCACCTGGCCCTTGGAGGTTACGTTGAAGAATATAACAATAAGATGCAGATTGTGGGTCTGGAGGAGGAGAGTTCAGAGTTAATCTGCAGGAACACCTTTGACCACCTCTACCCCACCATCATGTGGATCCCGGACAGCAAGGGTGTTTACCTAGACCTGCTTGCCACTATCGGGGACTACCTGCACATTTAGAGGATCAGTGACACAGAGACGCGTTTGGAATGCTTGCTGAATAACATCAAGAACTCTGTCTTCTGTGCACCACTTACCTCGTTTGACTGGAATGAAGTGGATCCTAATCTACTGGGCACCTACAGCATCTGGGGGTTGGAGACTATCTGGGGGTTGGAGACTGACAAGGTACTGTGCGAAGTCAACTTGTACCTGGCCAAGTCAAGATCCAGCTCATTGCTCATGACAAAGAGGTGTATGACATCACGTTCAGCCACGCAGGCGGTGGTCAAACATGTCAGCGGCACCTGGAGCGTTGTTGGGAGGTCATACAGGCACGTGGAGGCCACACACAATACTGAGCCTCATTTTGACTTGTTTTAAGGACATTACATCAAAGATGGATCAGCCTGTAGTGTGGTTTTCCACTTTAATTTTGAGTGTGACTCCAAATCCAGACCTCCATGGGTTGATAAATTTGATTTCCATTGATAATTCTTGTGTGATTTTGTTGTCAGCACATTCAACTATGTAAAGAAAAAAGCATTTAATAAGAATATTTCATACATTCAGATCTAGGATGTGTTATTTTAGTGTTCCCTTTATTTTTTTGAGCAGTGTATCATTGATAACATTTCAACCGGGACTGTAGCTTCCTCAATAGGAGAGAGAGAGAAATGTCTGCTCCAAGCTGTTGCGCATGCAAAACGCGGCTGGCACACAGCCATCCACTGACTCGATATGATCTTTCTCGCTCATTGAAACTATGTCTAAAGACTGTTCACACCATGGGGAAGCCATAGGAAAATGAATCTGGTTGATATCCGAAGGCAGGCAATTCAACAGAGAGCTTTCAGGAAAAACAGGAAAAACAGCACTTCCGGCTTGGATTTTCCTTAGGTTTTCACCTGCAATATCAGTTCTGTTATACTCACAGAAAATATTTTGACAGTTTTGGAAACTTTAGTGTTTTCTATCCTAATCTGACAATTATATGCATATTCTAGCTTCTGGGCCTGAGAAATAGGCAGTTTAATTTGGGTACGTTTTTCATCCAAACATCAAAATACTGCCCCCTACACTCAACTTAACTTATGAAGATGTTTTGTATTTAGTAGTGTTTGATATGACATATAACAACTTATTTAGGGTCAGGAAATGGGATTTTAAATGACATTTAGTGTCAGAAAATGTTGCAGCGGATGTTTCGGAAGACAGGCGCAGGAATGCGTAATAGTTTTTTAAAATTCAGCCCAAATTACGACGTGCGACAAACAAACACATACACAAAACACAGTGTTGAAACTGAAACAAAAGAGCGAGAAGTACATCGAATAAATTAAATAAATCGCACAATTAACACATAGGACGAGACCCGTAATCATCTGCGCAATCACAAGTGCACCAAAGCCCAAAACACACAGCAGAGGTACTCACATGCACCAATGGACATTGTAACAATAATCAACCCCCCAATGGAAACCAAAGGGCACATACAGTATATTCAAATATTAATCAGTGGGAATAGGTGATAGGTGTGCGTGATGAAAGTTCCGGAGTGACCCGTGACATTTAGTGTCATCTGGGTGTCTTTTTGAACTTGTTTAAATCCAGTTGTAGACTTTGAAACCATAATTATTTTAATGGGACAATTATTTTTTAAATGGTTTGCTGGTACCAGATCCCTTCCATGATTATACTGTGATAATCTGACATGTAGGGAAGTGACTGAGTGTTATGCTCCAGAGTGGCGCAGTGGTCTAAGACACTGCATTTCCGTGCTTGAGGCATCACTACAGACATTGGTTTGATTCCAGGCTGTATCACAACCAGCCGTGATTGGGTGGGCGACTCTGTAGTGCCGTAGTGAAGGGCGACTCCAGCAGAGCCGTAGTGAAAGGCGACTCTGGCAGCGCCGGAGTGAAAGGCGGCTCCGGCAGCTCCTGACTGACGGACGGCTCTGGCAGCTCCTGACTGACGGACGGCTCCGGCAGCTCCTGACTGACGGACGGCTCCGGCAGCTCCTGACTGACGGACGGCTCTAGCAGCTCCTGACTGACGGGCGGCTCCGGCAGCTCCTGACTGACGGGCGGCTCCAGCAGCTCCTGACTGACTGGCGGCTCCGGCAGCTCCAGACAGATGGGCGGCTCCGGCAGCTCCTGACAGACGGGCGGCTCTGGCAGCTCAGGACAGAGGGTCGGCTCTGGCAGCTCAGGACAGACGCGCGGCTCTGGCAGCTCAGGACAGACGGGCGGCTCTGGAGGGAGGAGACGGAGAGACAGCCTGGTGCGTGGGGCTGCCACAGGACCCACCAGGCTGGGGAGACCTACAGTAGGCCTGGTGCGTGGAGGAGGCACCGGATGGACCGGGCTGTGGGGGAGCACTGGAGCTCTGGTGCGCAGCCTTGGCACCACTCCTCCAGGCTGGATGACCACTTTAGCCCGGACCGTCCAGAGTGTAGGCACAGGTTGAACCGGGCTGTGGGTGAGCACTGGAGATCTGGTGCATACCACTCGCACCTCTCCCTTAGGCTCAATGCCCACATTCGCCCGGGCACGGGCGGAGTGCAGGCAGAGGACGCACTGCACCCTCCCAGCGCCCCGGAGACACAGCACGCAGAGCCGGCTCAGGATACCCTGGGCCGAAACGGCATACCGGAGACGCCCTGGCTGGATGCCCACACTCGCATGGCACTTGCGGGGGGCTGGCATATAGCGCACCGGGCTATGAGCGCATACTGGCGACACCGTGAGCTTGACCGCATAACATGGGTGCCTGACCAGTACCGAGCTTCCTCCAGGAAGCACGAGGAATGGGCTCAGGTCTCGTGCCTGTCTCGCTGCCGTGCTGCCTCCTCATATCGCAGCCGCTCAGCTCTCGCTGCCTCCAGTTCTTCCTTGGGACGGCGATATTCTCCAGTCTGTGCCCAGGGTCCCTTACTGTCTAAAATCTCCTCCCATGTCCATGAGTCCAGAGAACTCTGCTGCTCGATACCACGCTGCTTGGTCCTTGGTTGGGGGGTGTTTCTGTAACGACTCTCGTTGGTGGAAGGAGAGGACCAAAATTCAGCGTGGTAAGTGTTTGTCATATTTTAATTGAAAAACTGAACACTACGCAAAATAACAACGAGGAGAAAACTAAACAGTTCTGCTAGGTGAACAGACACTAAACAGAAATTAAACACCCACAAGCAAAATGGGGAAAACAGGCTACCTAAGTATGATTCTCAATCAGATACAACGAACGACACCTACCTCTGATTGAGAACCATACTAGGCCAAACACATAGAAATATAACAACAGAAAAAAGAACATAGACTACCCACCCCAACTCACGCCCTGACCAACCTAACACAAAGACATAAAAAAGGAACTAAGGTCAGAACGTGACATTGGGAGTCCCATAGGACGGAGCACAATTGGCCCAGCGTCGCCGGGTTTGGCCGGTGAAGGCTGTCATTGTAAATAATAATTTGTTCTTAACTGACTTGCCTAGAAATGAATGGGGGATAAGAGGGAGGGTGAGAGTGAGAAATGTAGGGAGGGTGAGGATCGTGGTGTGTGACAGTAGTCACAAGTAAAGTGGCAACCAGAATTTCTTATTGAAGGCCATTTAGTAAAGCTATCTTGTACACCTTTCATGATACACCAACAAGTATTATTAAACTTTGCATTGGTTATATTCTTTAAAAATGTTGTTGTACGTTTTACCCCTTTTTCTCCCTAATTGGTATTTGCAGTCTTGTACCATCACTCCAACTCCTGCACCGACTCAGAAACATGACCATACCAAGCCGCACTGCTTCTTGACCCACTGTTTGATTAAGCCGAATGCCACCCGCACTAATGTGTCGGAGGAAACACTATATAGCTGGCAATCGAAGTCAGCATGCATGCGCCTGGCCCGCCAAAAGGAGTTGCTAGAGCGTGATGGGACAAGGACATCATTAACCTGTACGATACTGGGCCAATTGTCCACCGCCTCATTGGTCTCCTAGTCGCTGGCGGCTGCAACACAGCCTGCGATCGTACCCGGGTCTCTACTGATGCCTCAAGCACTGAGATGCAGTGCCTTAGACAGCTGTGCCACTCAGGAGGCCCACATTGGTTATATTATTTACAAGACAATTATTAGCAGGCGTGATGAACAAATCTGTAATTACAGATGCCTCAAGTGTGACCTATGTCAGCAGTTTTTTATTGACATCATATTTTTGCTTACATTGTCATGGCTCGCTTCATCCAACAGATGGCAATTCACATCACTGCTCACCAAAGCTTAATTTTGTATTTTTACTGCACCCACAAACTGCTACATTATCCACCATTTAATCGTTATTCTGTTACATTGAAAGTGCACATACAGTAAAGTCATGTCAAGTATTCTATCAATACATTAGGGTTTAGAGCAGGAACATAAGAGAAGGACCAAGTATGGGAAACCCTGCATTAGAACAAGGCACAAAAAACCACTAATAACACATTGTATATACAGTGCCTTGCAAAAGTATTCATCCCACTGCGTGTCTCCTATTTTGTTGCATTACTACTTGTAATTTAAATGGATTTTTATTTGGATTTCATGTAATGGACATACACAAAATAGTCCAAATTGGTGAAGTGAAATGAAGAAAATAACTTTAAAAAATATATAAAATAATAAAAAACTGAAAAATGTCGTGTGCATATGTATTCACCCCCTTTGCTACGAAGACCCTAAATAAGATCTGGTGCAACCAATTACCTTTAGAAGTCAGATAATTAGTTAAATAAAGTCTGGCTGTGCGCAATCTAAGTGTCACATGATCTGTCACATGATGTCAGTATATATATATACGTCTGTTCTGAAAGGTCCCAAGAGTCTGCAACACCACTAAGCAAGGGCACCACGAAGCAAGCAAAACCACAAAGACCAAGGAGCTCTCCAAACAGGTCAGGGACAAAGTTGTGGAGAAGTACGGATCAGGGTTGGGTTCTAAAAAAATATCAGAAACTTTGAACATCCCACAGAGCACCATTAAATCCATTATTAAAAAATTGAAAGAATATGGCACCATAACAAACCTGGCAAAGGGAGGGCCGCCCACCAAAACTCATGGACCAGGTAAGGAGGGAATTAAACAGAGAGGCAACAAAGAGACCAAAGATAACCCTGAAGGAGCTGCAAAGCTCCACAGCGGAGATTGGAGTATCTGTCCATAGGACCACTTTCAGCCGTGCACTCCACAGAGCTGGGCTTTACGGAAGAGTGCCATAAAAACGCCATTGCTTATTAAAGAAGAAATAAGTAAACATGTTTGGTGTTCACCAAAAGGCATTTGCGAGACTCCCCAAACATATGGAACAAGGTACTCTGGTCAAATGAGACTAAAATGTAGCTTTTGGGCCATCAAGGAAAACACTACGTCTGGCGCAAACTCAGCACCTCTCATCACCCTGAGAACACCACTCCCACAGTGAAGCATGGTGGTGGCAGCATCATGCAGTGGGGATGTTTTTCATCGACAGGGACTGGGAAACTGATCAGAATTGAAGGAATGATGGATGCCGTTAAATACAGGGAAATTCTTGACAGAAACCTATTTCAGTCTTCCAGAGATTTAAGACTGGGACGGAAGTTCACCTTCCAGCAGAACAATGATCCTAGGCATACTGCTAAAGCAACACTCAAGTGGTTTAAGGGGAAACATTTAAATGTCTTGGAATTGCCTGGTCAAAGCCCAGACCTCCATCCAATTGAGAATCTGTGGTATGACTTAAAGATTGCTGTACACCAGTGGAACCCTTCCAACTTGAAGGAGTTGGAGCAGTTTGGCAAAAACCCCAGTGGCTAGATGTGCCAAGCTTATAGAGCCATACCCCAAGATACTTGCAGCTGTAATTGCAGCAAAAAATGGCTCTACAATGTATTGACTTTGGGGGGAGGCTGAATAGTTATGAACTCTCAAGTTTTGTTTTGTATTACTCCTTGTTTGTTTCACAAAAAAAAATATTTAGCATGTTGTGCATGTTGTGTAAACCAAATGATACAACCCCCCCCAAAAATACATTTCAATTCCAGGTTGTAAGACAACAAAATAGGAATAATACCAAGGGGGGTGAATGCGTTCGCAAGCCACTGTGTGTATCTATATATCTCATATTCAGTGGTGTAGTTGGGGCTATATGCAGGAATACACTGTATACCCACCTCTTTTGCAGTGGGAATTGTGTATACTCACTTCTTAATCCCCACTGATTAGTAACAAAGTAGAGTAGTGGAGGTATACGCCATATCAATTATGTAGTACAATAGAGAAATCATACAAAAATTAGCTTACACAAACGCAAAGCACTTCAAATACTGTATATCTGAGCAGCTCACAAAAGATCGGTAGACGGACATTGATTTCCATAAGCGTCTTTAGATTTTTAAGTTTGGGGAAGCTTTCAATTTATCTTACCATTTCTACCGATCTGCGTGCAAGTTGAGTGTAACGGCGTTCTTCGTTTGTAGAAAGAGAGTCGGACCGAAATGCAGCATGGTGGTTACTCATGTCTTTAATGAAGAAAAACGGAACGATACATGAAATAACTACTAAATACAAAAACAACAAACGGAACGTGAAACCTATTACAGCCTATCTGGTGAACACTACACAGAGACAGGAACAATCACCCACGAAATACAAAGTGAAACCCAGGCTACCTAAATACGGTTCCCCATCAGAGACAACAAGAATCACCTGACTCTGATTGAGAACCGCCTCAGGCAGCCAAGCCTAACTAGACACACCCCTAATCAACCACAATCCCAATGCCTACAAAAACCCCAATACGACAATACAATAACCCCATGTCACACCCTGGCCTGAACAAATAATTAAAGAAAACACAAAATACTAAGACCAAGGCGTGACATTGAGATTATTTTTAAGTGCGCATTTTTGTCTAACAGTTTCTTTTTAATAATACCGCTTTCTTTTCATAAAATAATTGTCACGTGGTTAAATCATAAAAATCAGAATTAAAATGATAAAACTGAAAAAGTTAAAAGGAAACTATTGCGGGAGTACCAGCCTATGCTATATGGACACATTAATACACTGTGATCCTTTAGCAGCTGAAGAAATTAGAGCATAGAACTATTGGCCTATAGGCCAATTCAGCAGTAGAACTATAACTTCCATCGTCAAATATACTGAACCAAAGTAAAACGCAATATGCAAGAATTTCAAAGATTTGACTGAGTAAATCAGTCAATTGAAATACATTCTGTAATGCGTCTGTGTGTAGCTGGTGTAGATGAGTCAGATATGAGTAATGTACGCAATTTTACTCAACAATAATCACAATACACGGCAATAAATCCAAGGCCATAAATACAGACCGAAATACAATAAACAATCACTCACAAATAAACATGGGGGAACAGAGGGTTAAATAATGAACAAGTAATTGGGGGATTGAAACCAGGTGTGTAAGACAAGGACAAAACAAATGGAAAAGGAAGTGGATCGGCCATGGCTAGAAGGCCGGTGACGTACGAACAAGGAGAGGGACCGACTTCGGAGGAAGTCATGACCCATTCATTAGGCCCTAATCTACAGATACCTTTAAAAAGGTAGGGCCGTGGATCAGAAAATCAGTCAGTATCTGGTGTGATCACCATTTGCCTCATGCAGCGCGACAGATCTCCTTTGCATAGAGTTGATCAAGCTGTTGATTGTGGCTTGTGGAATGTTGTCCCACTCCTCTTTAATGACTGTGCGAAGTTGCTGGATATTGGTGGGAACCGGAACACGCTATCTTACACATCAATCCAGAGCATCCCAAACTCCGAAGTGCAGTCAGGTGAGGAAGATGAGCATGGAGAACAGTTTGTGCAAACCCACAGTTTAATCAGCTGTCTGGGTGGCTGGTCTCAGACGATCCTGTAAGTGAAGAAGCTGGATGTGGACGTCCTAGGATGGCGTGGTTACATGTGGTCTGCTGTTGTGAGGCCGTTTGGATGCACTGCCAAGATCTCTAAAACAACATAGGCTTATGGTAGAGAAATTAACATTCAATTGATGTTGCACCTGTGTAATGATCATGACGTTTAATACGCTTCTTAAACAAATTTGTCCACAAAATTAAGCTTTTTGTGCATATGGACAATCTTTTATTTCAGCTCATGAAACATGGGACCAACACTTTACATGTTATGTGTATATTTCTGTTCAGTGTACATGGGCCTAAAGCTGACAAATAAAAACAGTAGAAAATACCTTGTTGAAAATGAATGTTCTTTCAACTGCATTCATCTCTCTACTCCGTGTGTCTGCCTCCCTTTCTTTCTGTCTTGACCTGAGATATCGCTAGTGAAGTGCAAATTTGTATCAAATCAATCAACTGGGTCCTGCCAGAAGGTGTAGCCAGAGAACTTGCAACATTGTATCAACTAGCTTATTCTGGGCCCAGCTCCAGACAGACAGCTGTTTACGACGTTTCCCCTGGATATATGGGATCATCAGATCAAGATATTTTCCTCTTTCACTCCGAGTCTTGCTGATTATCGAGGCTGGAGAGTGTTGGAAAGATTTTTCAAATACTGTGATGAACTATTAATGTATGTTAAAAAAAACAGACTTTGTTGACATACTGTTTGAGGTGAAGATAAACTGACTGAGAAGCTCATCTTATTTGTGATGGAGTGGCGAGTTTAGACAATCAGAAATCAGAGATCCCCAAAATGGGCACTTTCCTCAATTTGCTCGCAGCGGGCACGCTTTGCCTACTACTTCTATGCATGCTCCTTCAATGGTATCAGGACAGAGAAACCAGACACATGCTCATTGCTCACATTCCTCATTGCTCTCCAAACAAAACAATGAAAACATTAACAAAACTTGTAAATGATGGTTATGAAATAAACCAAAACTTGTTTCTCTCAAATGTAGCAGGTTGTAAACTCTGCAAACAACATTTCCACTCCGAGAATGAGAGCCGTAGGCTAAATGACTGTAATTAATTAATAGGCCTACATGCATTAAAATAAATTAATGTAACCAAATGACAGGGATTAACAGCACATTTACTAGGTTTACTGCTGACATACAGTATGTAAATGGGAAATTGATCAAAATGAATAATCAAAAGGGCAAACAATGAACAATGAATGTGCAAGAATTGGCAGGAGACCAACCAGGTCACCCATGATACACGTTAGTGATACAAATCAGTATTCGACTTCCATCCATGTCTGAGGATGTTGGGAGATTACGTGGAAACTGGTCACTAGGGGCAGCAGTGAGCGGTGTTACCTTCAAGTAGGTTTCGGTTTTGTAATGGTAGATGGGTGTAAGCATATGCCTCTGGTTGCAAGTTCAAATTCAGTGATAGAAAGTTGTTTTTCATATTCTTGTTTTGAGCCCATTCCAAACCTTAACCATTAATGCCTAACCTTAACCACTGAGAAATTTGATGTTTGGAACAACTTAGAAATTTTACGTTTGCGAAACATGGTCTCAACATTTTAAATTATACTCAAGACACATTATCTTCACAAATATTTTAGATGCTTTTCACTGACAACCACAACTCAATAACCAGCTAGGCCTGTTACCAATGTGTGCTGCCCAAATTGCAGGCTTCCAAAATAGGCATAGGTCTATGCACTTGTGAGTTGAAACAAACCACAACTTTTTTTTTAAAGAAGCGAATGATCCTCTGTGTCACGTTCTGACCTTTATTTTCTGTGTTTTGTGTTTAGTTAGTATGGTCAGGGCGTGAGTTGGGTGGGCAGTCTATGTTTGTTTGTCTAGGTTTTGGGAATTTCTATGTTTCGGCCTAGTATGGTTCTCAATCAGAGGCAGGTGTCATTAGTTGTCTCTGATTGAGAATCATACTTAGGTGGCCTGGGTTTCACTGTGTGTTTGTGGGTGATTGTTTCCTGTCTCTGTGTGTGCACCAGATAGGACTGTTTTGAGTTTCACATTTCTTGTTTTGTTAGTTTTGTTCATGTGTACCTTATAGCATTAAAAAGTACCATGGAAAATTACCACGCCGCGTATTGGTCCTCTGATCCGTTTCGCCTCTCCTCTTCGGAAGAAGAGGAGGAAACTCGTTACAGAATCACCCACCACAATCGGACCAAGCGGCGTGGTAAAGGACAGCGACGACAGCAGCAGCAGCAGCAACAACAGCGGCCAGCATCAGAGCTGAATCTGGACTACACAACTTGGGAGGAGATAGATAGGTGGGCGGTCGACCCAGGGAGAGTGCCGGAGCCCGCCTGGGATTCGATGGAGCAATGCAAGGAAGGTTACAGGAGAATGAGGTTGGCGAAGCCAGCACGGCAGTGCGACAGGTACGAGAGGCAGCCCCAAATTTTTTTTTTTTGGGGGCACACGAGGTGTGGTACTAAGCCAGGTAGCAGACCTGAGCTCACTCCTCGTGCTTATGATAAGCAGCGCATTACTGGTCAGGCACCGTGTTATGCGGTTGAGCGCACGGTGTCGCCAGTGCGTGTCCATAGCCCGGTGCGCTATAGGGCAGCCCCGAGAGTGCCATGCGAGTGTGGGCATTGAGCCAGGGCGTATGGTGCCTGCTCAGCGGGTCTGGTCGCCGGTACGCAGTCTTGGTCCAGGTTATCCTGCGCCGGCTCTGCGTGCTGTGTCTCCGGGCGCTGGGAGGGTGCAGTGCGTCCTCTGCCTGCGCTCCGCTCGTACCGGGCAACTGTGGGAGTGGAGCCTAGGGGAGAGGTGCGTGTAGTAAGCACTAGATCTCCCGTGCTTACCCACAGCCCGGTTCAACCTGTGCCTGCACTCTGGAGGGTCCGGGCTCGAGTAGTTGTCCAGCCTGGGGAAGTGGTGCCAGGTTGCGCACCAGAGCTCCAGTGCTCCCCCACAGCCCGATCTTTCAGGCTCCTCCTAACATCAAGCCTCCTGAAAATCTCCCCAGCCTGGTAGTTCCTGTGGCAGCCCCACGCACCAGGCTGTCTCTCAGTCTCCTCCCTGCAGGTGCTCCCGCCTGTCCGGCGCCGCTGCCGGAGCGTCCCGCCTGTCCGGCGCCGCTGCCGGAGCCTCCCGCCTGTCCGGCGCCGTTGCCGGAGCGTCCCGCCTGTCCGGCGCCGCTGCCGGAGCCTCCCGCCTGTCCGGCGCCGCTGCCGGAGCCTCCCGCCTGTCCGGAGCCTCCCGCCTGTCCGGCGCCGCTGCCGGAGCCTCCCGCCTGTCCGGCGCCGCTGCCGGAGCGTCCCGCCTGTCCGGCGCCGCTGCCTCCTGTAGCAGCTCCACGCACCAGGCTGTCTCTCTGTCTCCTCTCTGCAGGTGCTCCCGCCTGTCCGGCGCCGCTGCCGGAGCGTCCCGCCTGTCCTGCGCCGTTGCCGGAGCGTCCCGCCTGTCCGGCGCCGATGCCGGAGCCTCCCGCCTGTCCGGCGCCACTGCCGGAGCGTCCCGCCTGTCCGGCGCCGCTGCCGGAGCCTCCCGCCTGTCCGGCGCCACTGCCGGAGCCTCCCGCCTGTCCGGCGCCGCTGCCGGAGCCTCCCGCCTGTCCGGCGCCGCTGCCGGAGCGTCCCGCCTGTCCGGCGCCGCTGCCGGAGCCCCTCAGCCCAGAGGCGCCAGAGCCCCTCAGCCCAGATGCGCCAGAGCCCCTCAGCCCAGAGGCGCCAGAGCCCCTCAGCCCAGAGGCGCCAGAGCCCCTCAGCCCAGAGGCGCCAGAGCCCCTCAGCCCAGAGGCGCCAGAGCCCCTCAGCCCAGAGGCGCCAGAGCCCCTGTCCCTCTGTCCAGAGCCCCTGTCCCTCTGTCCAGAGCCCCTGTCCCTCTGTCCAGAGCCCCTGCCCCTCTGTCCCGAGCTGCCCCTCTGTCCAGTGGGGTCATTGAGAGGGGTTGCCATGGTGAGAAAGCCACGGAGGCGGAAAATAAGGCGGACAAAGACAAGGGTGAAGTGGGGTCCGCGTCCCGCGCCAGAACCGCCACCGCGGACAGACGCCCACCCAGACCCTCCCCTATAGGTCAAGGTTTTGCGGCCGGAGTCCGCACCTTTGGGGGGGGTACTGTCACGTTCTGACCTTTATTTTTTGTGTTTAGTTAGTATGGTCAGGGCGTGAGTTGGGTGGGCAGTCTATGTTTGTTTGTCTAGGTTTTGGGAATTTCTATGTTTCGGCCTAGTATGGTTCTCAATCAGAGGCAGGTGTCATTAGTTGTCTCTGATTGAGAATCATACTTAGGTGGCCTGGGTTTCACTGTGTGTTTGTGGGTGATTGTTTCCTGTCTCTGTGTGTGCACCAGATAGGACTGTTTTGAGTTTCACATTTCTTGTTTTGTTAGTTTTGTTCATGTGTACCTTATAGCATTAAAAAGTACCATGGAAAATTACCACGCCGCGTATTGGTCCTCTGATCCGTTTCGCCTCTCCTCTTCGGAAGAAGAGGAGGAAACTCGTTACACTCTGTGGCTAACTCATGCTCTCTGGTGAAGTATTTTTAATTATTTTATTTAGAAGAGCCATTCATATAATTTTGGCAAACATCAATTTACTTTAGGGGAAGCCAGCATTCGAACAGTACACTGTGCACACACCAATTCGCAAGTGTCTGAAACCAGAGATCTGTATATAATAACGAGATGATCATGTCTCCACCATAACAATGGGAGTCGTCCCAAAGGCGATAAGGCAGATGACAAGTTTACGTCTGCATATTATGCCCATTAAAAAAAATCATTGGCTTATTCTGGAAAGAGTTTGGCGAGAGTGAGCCCTCTCGCTTGGCCTCTTCCTCTCATCTGAAACTATCTCACTGGAGAAAGCATCCAAGCGAGCAAAACAGCAACCCTCTGTCTTACTACAGTGTATGTAGCCCATGTAGCTGATGCTGTCTGGACAGAAATAGTATGACATCAAATCAAATGTCATTTGTCACGTGCCAAATACAACAGGTGTAGAGACCTTTACTGTGAAATGTGTACTTACGAGCCCTTAACCAACAATGCAGAGTTTTAAAGTAAGAAAAATGTCCCAAATACACTAAACTACAGCGAAAATAGTATCACAATAAAATAACAATAACGAGGTTATTTACAAGGGGTACAGGTACCTAGTCAAAGTACAAAGGTATGGGTTAGTAGAGGTAATATGTATATGTAGGTAGCTGTAAAGTGACTATGCATAGATAATAAACAGAGAGTAGCAGCAGCAAATGTGAAGAGCGTGAAGGTGTGTGTGTGGGTGTGGGTGTGGGTGTGTGTGTGTGTGTGTGTGTGTGTGTGTGTGTGTAGCTTCAATATGCATGTGTGTGCTTTTATTTTGTGTTTGTGTGTGTTGGAGTATCAGCGTAGTATACAATACTGTTTTTGTCCAGACAGCATCAGATACACATACTGAGAAAGAGGGGCACTGTTTCACTCGCTTGGATGCTTTAATCTGAGATTGATGTGTCTTTCTGTCGGCACGCTTCTCTGTCAAATAAATTATTAATATTTTATTTGGACAGTGGCCCTGCGGTAGAGTAGGTAGGAAATAAGTTATCTACCAGTAAATGCCAGCTAAGGCAGCAATGGGTATGCAAACCAGGTATTGAAAAGGTTTGGTCCGAAGGCTTGTCTGAAAATCAGTCATCATGTGCTGCTTGAATGAACATTTCTAAAGGCTTCCCCAAAAATCCTGCCCAATTAAATGTTGACTAAAAAGTAGGCCTACCTGGCAGAATGATATCATGATGATTTCTATCAGTCGGGGGGGTAGCTAGTCTCTTGCTATGTGCACAATTGAATTGAAGGGATACTACACCCTCCGAATGTATTTTATTCTTATTTTGCCCAGACCTCAAATATGGTCTTCTGATGTGGGTTAAGCATTGTTGTGGACTTACAACATCAAATTATTGTTGTTTTTCAACAATAAAAAAGTGATTTTCAGCGTGAAAACCTGAAAAAAGTATAGGAAAACAGAATTTAACACAGGTCGCCTTTGCATTCCATTCCCTAACCGAATTGAAGGCTGCTGCAACTTCAGTTGCAGACATCCCAGTGGTTTAAAATCCCCCTTTCTTCTCACTACACAGCAATGATCGGTTTGGGCGTAAAATCATGGGTAATCAATGAGTAATTATTCTCTCAATGTGAAACAAAATGAATATTCAAAGAGAAGAGTCAGAGGGGTTCAATATTTTTTAATTGAGTAAATCATTCTGATGAAGTACTGTTACTGTATGTACTCAGAAGAAGTGGAATCTGAGCATCACTGTTGTGTAATACGGTTCATTGCAGGGGCAGCTACCACAAATGCTCCCATGTCCTTGAGATCCCACGATAGAGAGCAACACATTAATCAGTGCGCGCTCACACACACACACACACACACACACACACACACACACACACACACACACACACACACACACACACACACACACACACACACACACACACACACACACACACACACACACACACACACAATCAGGGAACACTAGAGTGATGAAGAGTGACCTCTGATTCAGTTGATGTAAATCCTGTTCTTTGAATTATTGATACAGTACAGTCTGCAGCTAGCTAAGCTGTCTACTGTAGGTACCCAGGCATACAATCAAGGCTTTGATTAAGGCAATGCAGGGAAACTATGTTGCAGGCTTAACACAGAGAACCCAAAAACATGGTCAGACAGCAAACTACCTAACAGGGCTGTCAATGAATGAGTCATATCAGTTGGGACTTGGAGACTGAGAATCAGAACAATCCATAAGTCAAACAATAGACACAAAGGAATATATGTCTGTCAACATCTCTCATACTCAGTCACAATACAACACGAAAACAAAGCTCAAGCATCCCATTCAATCTGCCTCCCACACAGCCTCCCTACTATACAGCAGGTCCCGTGGGGTTGGACTGGGAGAATGAGGGGTCAGAGCCGTGCCGCCTGCCCCTGCCCTGCTGCTGGGGAGACCCTGGAGTTCAGGGCTCAGCTCTAATTGCAGTGCTGAGCTGGGATGGGATCTGACCTTTACTGATTTATTTACTGACAAACATCTATATCGCTGCAGCTATGGCTGGCTGTCTTCCCTGGGAGAAATCCCAGCAGCCTCAGGGAGACAGGAAACCTCTTCTGTTCAAAGGTCAAAAAGTCCCCGTCATTAAACAGTAGGCTGCCCACTTCTCTTTAATAGGACACACACACACACACACACACACACACACACACACACACACACACACACACACACACACACACACACACACACACACACACACACACACACACACACACACACACACACACACACACACACACACACAGTGGAAGAGCAGGAAATTAGAGTCATTTGGCATTTGTACAGAGGGAGGATAAATAGATATCTAAAAGTTTGAGGGTTACATTTGAAATGTCAGTCTCTAAATATAGAGCCTTGTCTGTAGAACACTATACCGTAATGCTCAGAGGATTTTCCATTTCAAGTGAAGGATAGATACCCATAGATGTATAGCTTTAGAAATCAGTGGTTGTGGTTCGGTCAGTGATTTCAGTACATTGTGTGGGATGGGAACATCCAATGTGTTCAAAGTCTAATGCAATCCCTTTACTAAGTCTCTCTGTTTGACACTTTTTACCTCATAACTCTAGGTCTAGTAGCGCTTATTCCCTTTGTCCTCGGGATGTGATTTCACCACATTTTTACCGCTTTCTGATGAGGACTTTTATTCTCTCTCTGAATCAGGATGAGCTCATATAATATTTACCATGTGTGAAAAACACATTTGAAGAATCCCTCAGTTTCAAGGCTGTATATTAAGACAGTGATAACATGGCTGTAGAATGATAACTAATGATAACATAATGTTCTATGTTTCAAATGATTTTACCAATAGCTTAGTATCACATTACTACTATCCCCATTTTTCAGCAATTTACAATACCAGGCACACATTCTCGCTATAGAACACCACGGCATGTGATTATTCCCAATCCCAGTACAGGATGTTATCACTTACTATACAATTGTAACAAAGAGTATGACCATGGCCACTCAAACTACATTACAATAGGAACCAATCATAGGAAAATCTTTTCAAATGTCATAAGACCGGTTGGAATCACATTTGTGTGTCCTTTCCAGACTCTTGCTGAAGTCATCACTTTAAGACACAAATCACTCTGTGACAATTGATTGTGTCATTTGAATTCATGTGGTGCATGCAAATAGTTTAATTACTTGTAACTATTGATTTGACCATGTTAGGGGATTGATGAGAAAAAGGGTATGAAGTTAACAGTGCTCCTTGCTATTTAGCACAAACATTATGGTTAATCAACAGCCAATTAATGCTTAGCTAGTGCTTTCATATATCCAGCATAATCCCTTCTAAGTATCATTAAAACATATTTGATCAATCAAAGCATGTATGGTGCTTATATCAGAAATGATAGAAAGAACAAGCGAGGAGAGATAAAGATGGTGAAATGAGACAAGGGCCTCAAGGTACAAATAAATTGTGTGGGCCTTCCACTATTTCACTTCAACTCACTCACTCCTCTCTAGCCCCCTCCCTCCCTCACTAGCCCTCTCAACTCCTAACTAGACTAGGCCTCTTAACTCCTCTCTAGCCTGGCCCTCACAACTCCTCTCTAATCTAGCCCTCGCAACTCCTCTCTAATCTAGCCCTCGCAACTCCTCTCTAGCCTAGCCCTCACAACTCCTCTCTAATCTAGCCCTCGCAACTCCTCTCTAATCTAGCCCTCGCAACTCTTCTCTAATCTAGCCCTCTCAACTCCTCTCTAATCTAGCCCTCTCAACTCCTCTTTAGCCTAGCCCTCACAACTCCTCTCTAATATAGCCCTCGCAAATCCTCTCTAATCTAGCTCTGACAACTCCTCTCTAATATAGCCCTCGCAACTCCTCTCTAATCTAGCCCTCTCTACTCCTCTCTAATCTAGCCCTCTCAACTCCTCTCTAATCTAGCCCTCACAACTCCTCTCTAGCCTAGCCCTCGCAAGTCCTCTCTAGCCAAGCCCTCTCAACTCCTCTCTAGCCTAGCCCTCTCAACTTCTCATTAGCCTAGCCGTCTCAACTCCTCTCTAGCCTAGCCCTCACAACTCCTCTCTAATATAGCCCTCGCAACCCTTCTCTAATCTAGCCCTCGCAACTCTTCTCTAATCTAGCCCTCTCAACTCCTCTCTAATCTAGCCGTCGCAACTCCTCTCTAATCTAGCCTTGCAACTCCTCTCTAATCTAGCCCTCACAACTCCTCTCTAGCCTTCGCAAGTCCTCTCTAGCCAAGCCGTCTCAACTCCTCTCTAGCCTAGCCCTCACAACTCCTCTCTAATATAGCCCTCGCAACCCCTCTCTAACCTAGCCCTCACAACTCCCCTCTAATCTAGCCCTCTCAACTCCTCTCTAATCTAGCCCTCTCAACTCCTCTCTAATCTAGCCCTCTCAACTCCTCTCTAGCCCTCTCAACTCCTCTCTAGCCCTCTCAACTCCTCTCTAGCCCTCTCAACTCCTCTCTAGCCCTCTCACTCTCTCTCAACATCTCCCCCCTTTGTCAGCTCTGTCAAAATCATTAGACCAGTGCCAAGGGAGGGAGACAGCACCATGGCAGGTACGTAGAGATCAAGATTGCTGACAGGCAGGGGAGGAAGTAGGCTAGGCAGACCGACAAGGAGTGGGCGTCAGTCAGAGGAACATTTCAGATCACCCACCTCATCTCCTTGTCCCTCTTGTTTAGGATTCATGGAACATCAGTAAACAGAATGCGTCTGCTCACATCAAATGTCCCAGAGATCGAGAAGGACCGTGAATATTTTTTAAACTTCTCATACTGCAATCTAAGTGCTCCCCTTCCCCTCCAAGGTATTGAAACTGAAGACGACAGAATATTTCTGTATTATTCAGATTATGAAAAAAATGCACTTTTACGTGGTGCCCAAAGCATATGCCAGTTATGCTGAATCACTGTTGAGTCATCATTAAAAGACAATGTTTTTTAGTGGAGAAAATTAGAGGGATGACAAAATTAAAAATCTAAAACTGTTCATGCAAGGGACAATGTAATTGGATCGGGCAGATCTACAGTGGCAATAAGAGTAATTAATGGCATTATAACATCTAGTGAGCTATAGAAAAATGCAAAATAATGTTGATTAGGCCCAAAATGATATAATTACATAGCCAGGACTGTTAGGCTAAAAACAGTTCACAGCATTCATCATCGTAAACTCATTGCTTATTGTCAAATACATTAATGTTTTATTCCAGGGGATATGACTAGCAAAGATTAATCTAACTATATATATTTCAAAATATATATATATATTTTAAATCTACCACTGTAGACGTGCGTCTTTAAGAAAGGCTGAAAATGTATAATTCTCTGATCAAAGCAAAAAGTTGAACGTTTGTAATATTCAACACATTTGGGAGACAGCTAGACTTCAGTCAACTTTTCACTGAAGTTGAACATTGTCCACATGTCATATATAGATAATTAAAAAGTTCCCACTCAAACTGTCACTTTCACTAAGCAGGAACCTCAAGTTATCAAATGAATGGGTATTGAATTTGAAATGTCTGCTGGGAGACGTCCCACTGTGAGGAGTGGGGACTGTGTGAAGGACACAGTGAACAGCAATAAGGGAAGATGAGTGAGAGATTTGGATACGTCTCCCAGGACCCCCCCCCCTATTATATGAGCTATTGCTTTCTAAACCCTCATCAGCATTGCAGGGGATTTCCACTGCGGCCCTCTAGCTCTGTCAGGACCACCGCCTCGTCCATCTCCCAGGATACCAATATCTTTTTATAGCCCTCCTCCTTGGCACTGTCATTTATTGTTGCATGGCAACAAAGGCCATTTAGGAGGTTTAACATAGTCTGATGGTAACTCTTTATGTAACAGTGTAATCTCTAAATGGTTGGAAAAGGGGATCCTTAGTTAGTCAATCCAGAGTAAGTGTATAGATTTGTCAATACTGAATCATTTGTCTATAAATTGTGTACAAATTAATTCATTAGGTCTTATCCTGAAGCCATGAAAATGTGCTTTTTTTATAGCCATACTACGAAATGTTGGAACTGAGTTGGTGGTGCAGGTGTCAGGGGACTAGTGAAACAGTGTCATACGTTTAACCTCGAGGTCATAAGTTTAATAGGTTAATGTAGAACTATTCATTTTGGGTCTAAAAACTGCTCAATATGTCCCTCTTACGGAGGAAAAGCAAATAAAATGGTTGGATATTTGAACAGATTCCAGGAAAAACAGTCAGCTTTATGCATCTGTTCTCTAGAGCCTAATACACATTGAAAATCTCACAGTGACTTAAATTACATGACTTCAATTATTGAAAGTGCCACCCACAGTTTAGGTATTGTCTCCCAAAAGGTGACATCATTCTAATGCGACCTCGTTGCCAGGAACCATCTGTCTTGCCAAACGTAGGACTCAAATGAAAATAATTCTTAACTTTTGAAAATTAGTGTTCTCCCCCATGATTCACTATGGAACACCGACAGACACACTGACTACTATGGCAAACCATGCTCAATCAGCTGAGCAAACTTGTTCTAATTAGCAGCTTACTACTAGCTTATTCTAATGACCATTACGGTAGCTAGTTTGCCCATTTGCTGATGAAGTTTTCCTGCACCAAAGTTACGAGACTGTCCTCAGAAATCTGCATGTCTCTAACTCTGACATCTGGCACTAGTGTGGCTCGCTACTTTCTGACATTTTTCCTACGCATTAACGTTGTAGCTACAGCAGTCAGCTACGAATCTCGGCAGAACAGCAGCTGCCTTGTCATGGTAACTCAGTGTTATTAGCCAGAATTTTACTACATGAGAGGTATTTATTCACCATTTCATGTGTAACCCAGCATTGATAGCATCCGTTTTGTTTTATTTGGATTGGAGACTGGCTCAGATAACTTCACATAATAGCCTAATCCCGATTCAAATCCTGTAGCTCCAAATATTGTGCACTTCAAATGCTCATTCTGCCATTCATGTGCCCATACTTTTTTCATTTACCAAATGAATTACTTTGAAAAAGTATAAACAAGTCATTCAAATGCTTTTTTTCAGGACTCGCTGAAAATGTCAGAAAAATACACTTGACACATGTGCTCTAATGCAGCACCTTTACAAGTATAAAATGTAGCATTTTTACAGTGCTGGAACACTGAAGACAATTTTTATATTTTACCAGGTAAGTTGACTGAGAACACATTCTCATTTACATCAATGACCTGGAGAATATTTTTTAAATTTAACTAGGCAAGTCAGTTAAGAAAATAACAATCTTACTTACAATGACAACACAGGCCAAACAGGGCCAATTGTGCACCACCCTATTAGACTTCCAATCACAGCCAGATGTGATACAACCTGGATTTGAACCAGGGGGTCTGTGGTGACCCCTTTAGCACTGAGATGCAGTGCCTTAGACTGCTGCGCCACTCAGGAGGGGAGGTGAATGAGCCAATTGTCAACTACATTTCTCTGACCGACAGGATGTGGTTGAAAGTCAAATGTAAAAGTCACAGTCCTCCGTTGCATGTCTGAGTCTCACTCCGGTTATGTATTGTTGTGACTCTCGCTATGGGCGCCACATTACAATTCCCACCAAGTGGGTTAACCCTATTGGTGTGATGCGTAGGGTGTTTGCCTTTCATGCCAGCGACCCATGTTTACGTTTCCTGCTCCGCCGTTGGCTACTGTATGTACAAAAGGTGCAGGGTCAGCTTTTTACTCTGGCTGGCTGGCACACTAGCAATCCATTTTCTCTGTAAGCCTTATAATGTAAGGGTACGTCTTTCTGTGATTTTTGGTCAAAGTATTGAATAATCAATCCCTCTGCTCGACGAGAAAAAGCTTTATGATTATATGAATGGAAGTAATCTTAATCATGTTTTTTGAAAAAGTGAGAAGAAAGGTTACTAACGTAATGATATACTGCTGTAATTGAACACTTGTAGTCAAGGAGGCTAATAACATCCTCTACAAGTCGTCTGCACTTGAGGTGAACTTCGGATGTGTTCGACAAAGGAGAGAGGCAATTAAAAATTGATAAGACTTGTTCGAGAGGAAACTTTACCGGATGCAGTCATCTGCAGTCAGGGGAACAGAAAACCTCACATTCTTCCAATGATTAAGTAACAACGGAGTTGCAGTGGATACGATTGATCAATTGTGCTGCATTCTTTATAAATAACATGTAGAGTGATTCATATTCAAGGGTTTAATACAGTGGATATGTCTCTTAGGATGGCTTTATAACTGACCCACTTCAATGCTGTGTACTTGACAAATATAATATAGGGAATTGTGTGTCATGAACGTGCCTTAGGTGGAGACATGGGGAGGGAGAGAGTAAAGTGAATACCAATGACATGGACGTTGTCAAAGTCCCATTGTAATCCCATGATATTGTAAAGTAGAAGTACAGAGGGATTTCTTGCTGCTCTTCCTCGATGATAGTGAGGGTCTCTACATTCTCATATGGAGTGAAAACCATCATACTGTATACTTGTACTGTTCTACCCATCACTTAGAATTGTATCAATTTCCTGAACCTTTCACAAACTGAGCAAAATATAATCCATTTGTCATGATTGTTGTAAATATTCTGACATGGTACAGAGTAAATGGTTTGGATATACTGTACACTGCAAAACACAGAATATATAGTACCTGCAATCTCATCTATCTCCACTGTGTGGTTGACCTGAGACCAAGGTCCCTTAGCCAAATCATCAGGCCTGGATTCCTGTATTATCTTTCCTATGGAATTTAAAGCACAATGGCACCTGACCCTCGACTGGCTATCGATCCAGCTCATCCTTAGTAACTAAGGATTCACAGGTATCCTGCTCATACACCCAGCACAGGCCCAAGGCAGATTAATGATGCTGTGTAAATTGCATTATAAACTGGGTGGTTCGAACCATGAATGCTGATTGGCTGACAGCCGTGGTCTATCAGACCGTATACCATGGGTATGACAAAACATGTATTCTTACTGCTCTAATTACATTGGTAACCAGTTTATAATAGCAATACAGCACCACATATGGCTTTGAGTGAGAGCCAGACCCAAATGTCACACTAGCTAAGAGTTTCCCCAATTTGCCGCCTCCCCCGGGTGCACGTTAAGTTTTTTTGTCCTAGCAGTACACAGCTGATTCAAATAACCAACTCATCAAGCTTTGATTATTAAGCCCCCTACTGTGGCCTGGAAACAGTAGGGGGCTTGTTTCAATGCACCAATAAACAGGAAATTAACAGGAAACCGAAACCAAGAGAATTGTTCTGTGATTTTAGAGTTGATGTTCGACCTAGTGGAGGTAAAGGAAATGGTGTACATGCAGTAGCTAGGATTCAGGCTTGATGTATTTGATAGGGAAACCGACCACCAGGTGGAAAGAGAACAAACCAAAAATATTTTACCTTTAGGCCAGTCATTTAAGAATAAATTCTTATTTTCAATGATTGCCTAGGAACAGTGGGTTAACTGCCCATTCAGGGGTAGAATAACAGATTTGTACCTTCACAGCTCAGGGATTTGAACTTGCAACCTTTCGGTTACTAGTCCAACTCTCTAACCACTAGGCTACCCTGCTGTGCTGGGAGGTAGGTCAATAATAAGGCTGGTTGAGACATTACAGAGAGCAAAGAACAGCTAACTTATACCTCAAGAGCAATTCAAGAACAACACAATACAACCCCAGAATACAATGAGGGTTGCTGTGTGCTAAATAAACCATTCCAGATTAATATTTGAGTAGAGAACCTAATAATGGCATGAGGCACATTTCTTTCCCAGTTCCATGGAGACTAATCACATTATGCATAACGTTTATTCTGAATACAAACAGGCTTTACTACCATCACAGGGCCACAGCGCAACGTGTGGGGCTCAATCAATTGTATGCAAATACCTGTGTTCAGCAGTGAGGGTTTTTATCAACCAATAGAGCACAGGCAGATGTGTACGCATACAAATATGCACACATATTTACAGTGTGTCTGTGTTGCAGCATTTCCTAAGTTCAGTGAGTATAATTGATTTGAGTGTTCAGCACATGACAAAATAAGCGACCAGAGCAGTGACTGCAGTCAGCTCGTCTGCTCAACACAGATTCAACATTGACGTTATATACCACTTAAAGAATTATACAATGGCCAACATAGCCTTACATGTACTGTTACTCAAATATGACAACCCTGAACAGCTGAGACCTACTGCTTCAGCTCAGTCATATTGAACTGGTCTGAAGCTAAGACAGTACAGGTTACAGGGGTTTAGTACAGGAATGATGAGTGACACAGGCAATCAACGCTCCATCTCCGTAGCGGTCGGAAATTCCCACAGCACTGTATGTGTTCATTATACGGCCCGTCCACATCACTCAAGTGGGCTAACCCTATCGATCCCTCTCCCCTTCTTAGCCACCCGCAGGTAGGGATTTCATTACTAAGACAGTCCCATTGCTCATGCATCACACTTACTGCACCAATCAGAGAGAATTGACCACAGGCCCTCACTGAATTCCTAAATGTTAGATAAATAAAGCCATTAGTCCTGCTCATATTCCGTGAGGGGAGAGGGGCTTTGTTGGATAGAAAAAAATAAACATTGAGGAAACCCAATGATGTACAACTTGTGGCGAGGTCACATCTGACTTACGTAGCTAATCATTGCAGTTTACGGCAACAATCTTAGTTTGTAAGTGGTGTAGCAAATCTATGAAGCTGGAATTCAGGGTTTGACTGAGTGAAAAGCAAATGGGGGAAATGTTGGTAAATTCATACATTTCAAAGGCCAAACATTATCACGTGGGTCTGTTTCTGTCACGCATGTGTGGAGCTATGAACCATCATTGATGAAGGCTCTTTCTGCCAGTTTATTGAAAAGGTTCATTGCATCACTTAAGACTCTTCAACCGTCTCCCTGACCCCCTTCCTCTGATCAAGCCATGAATTGCCCATCTCCATATTTGGAGGATGCATGCACTCAAATACTTGGACTCTATTGGTTGATCTAGCTAACTATAGCTAGGCTACTCGTGACGTATTGGTTGACCTAGCCAAATATAACTAAGCTACTCTTGTATTGGTTGACCTAGCAAAATATAACTAGGCTACTCAATGCATTGGTTCATCTAGCCAAATATAGCTAGGCTACTCATGATGTATTGCTTGATCTAGTGTTACAACCTGGCTCAAGATTGTAACAATGGGATATCACACACTGAGTGAAGGAATAACAAAATGAATGTATTCTATAACTAAAGTGGGCTCCTGAGTGGAGCAGTGGTCTAAGTAATCGCATCTCAATGCAAGAGGTGTCACTACAGTACCTGGTTCAAATCCAGGCTTCATCACATCTGTCTGTGATTGGGAGTCCCATAGGCACAATTGGCCCAGCGTAATCCGTGTTTGGCTGTGGTAGGCAGTCAATGTGAATAATAATTTGTTCTTAATGGATTTGCCTAGTAAAAAATCTCACAATAATCAGATGAGTCATGAAGGTCAGTAAATTAGGGGTCAACTGCCACAAGGGTATGCATGGAGAGAGGAATCACTTGCTGAATGGTGAAACAGTGGCTTTATACCCCATCAGCACTGATGACCCTCCCAGCTCTGCCTACCAACCTCCTGCAGCAAATAAGCACAGCAAAACCAAATAGACAGAGCAGGGAGGGGCAGTCACACCCCACCCATAAAACAGGGACATCCCATGCCCCTGAAACAAAACCAAAATGTTTTAATAAAAACAAAACAAACATACTTTCACTCCCTGGACATCTAACCACCCAGGTAAACCACTTAACCCACACCTCCAGCAACCATGGTGCCTGGATGCAAATGAAGAAAAGGAGCAGAAGAGAGACCAAGTTGTCATGGAACAAACACAGTACTAAACAGGAAAGCTAAGGAGAGGGCGCACGAGACAATGCATCCGCCAAAACATTGTCCGCCCCCTTAATATGACGAACCTCGAGGGGTATTTCATCGTCCTAACGTAGTCTACACTGCTATCTGCCCAGCAGCTAGCCAGCTAGCAAACGTCCACCGTCTACCGAATAGCAGCACTGTAGAAACTATTACACTCAACTGAACGACTTGATTAGTGTAGTGTTAGCTAGCTAGATAGTTGTCTTTGCTGTCTTCGTATCCAAGATAATTGTGTAGTTTAGAGTGTGTAGTCTTAGAGTGATTATCTTAATTTACCGAGGTTAGCTAGCCAGCTATTTGTCGTCCTTAACGTAGGAGACACTGCTAGCTAGCCAACAGCTAGCCAACGTCTACCGAATAGAACTTCCGCACTCAACAACCCGGTCGCATTCCACTTCGCTCCACAGGTAGTATCACATTTTCATTTCATTTCATTACAGCACAACGGTTTGATTTGTTTGATCGTGGCTTCTGTAGCTCAGTTGGTAGAGCATGGCGCTTGTAACGCCAGGGTAGTGGGTTCGATTCCCGCGACCACCCATACGTAGAATGTATGCACACATGACTGTAAGTCGCTTTGGATAAAAGCGTCTGCTAAATGGCATATATTATCGTAGCTAGCTACATAGCTAGCTACATAGCCGTCTTTGTATCAAAGATAATTGTGTAGTCTAGAGCGATTTTCTAGGTTAGCTAGCCAGCTATTGTCGTTATTTTAACGCAACGTAACGTAATCAACACTGCTAGCTAGCCAGCTAGCCCCCGAATAGCAGCACTGTAGAAACTATTACACTCAACGGAACGACTTGATTAGTGTAGTGTCAACAACGCAGCCACTGCCAGCTAGCCTACAACGTCAACAACGCAGCCACTGCCAGCTAGCCTACTTCAGCAGTACTGTATCATTTGAATCATTTTAGTCAATAAGATTCTTGCTATGTAAGCTTAACTTTCTGAACATTCGAGACGTGTAGTCCACTTGTCATTCCAATCTCCTTGCATTAGCGTAGCCTCTTCTGTAGCCTGTCAACTATGTGTCTGTCTATCCCTGTTCTCTCCTCTCTGCACAGACCATACAAACGCTCCACACCGCGTGGCCACCCTAATCTGGTGGTCCCAGCGCGCACGACCCATGTGGAGTTCCAGGTCTCCGGTAGCCTCTGGAACTGCCGATCTGCGGCCAACAAGGCAGAGTTCATCTCAGCCTATGCCTCCCTCCAGTCCCTCGACTTCTTGGCACTGACGGAAACATGGATCACCACAGATAACACTGCTACTCCTACTGCTCTCTCTTCGTCCGCCCACGTGTTCTCGCACACCCTGAGAGCTTCTAGTCAGCGGGGTGGTGGCACCGGGATCCTCATCTCTCCCAAGTGGTCATTCTCTCTTTCTCCCCTTACCCATCTGTCTATCGCCTCCTTTGAATTCCATGCTGTCACAGTTACCAGCCCTTTCAAGCTTAACATCCTTATCATTTATCACCCTCCAGGTCCCCTCGGAGAGTTCATCAATGAGCTTGATGCCTTGATAAGCCGTCCTGAGGACGGCTCACCTCTCACAGTTCTGGGCGACTTTAACCTCCCCACGTCTACCTTTGACTCATTCCTCTCTGCCTCCTTCTTTCCACTCCTCTCCTCTTTTGACCTCACCCTCTCACCTTCCTCCCCTACTCACAAGGCAGGCAATACGCTCGACCTCATCTTTACTAGATGCTGTTCTTCCACTAACCTCATTGCAACTCCCCTCCAAGTCTCCGACCACTACCTTGTATCCTTTTCCCTCTCGCTCTCATCCAACACTTCCCACACTGGGAAGCCCCTACTCGGATGGTATCGCGCCGTCCCAACCTTCGCTCTCTCTTCCCCGCTACTCTCTCCTCTTCCATCCTATCATCTCTTCCCTCTGCTCAAACCTTCTCCAATCTCCTGATTCTGCCTCCTCAACCCTCCTCTCCTCCCTTTCTGCATCCTTTGACTCTCTATGTCCCCTATCCTCCAGGCCGGTTCGGTCCTCCCCTCCCGCTCCGTGGCTCGACGACTCATTGCGAGCTCACAGAACAGGGCTCCGGGCAGCCGAGCGGAAATGGAGGAAAACTCGCCTCCCTGCGGACCTGGCATCCTTTCACTCCCTCCTCTCTACATTTTCCTCCTCTGTCTCTGCTGCTAAAGCCACTTTCTACCACTCTAAATTCCAAGCATCTGCCTCTAACCCTAGGAAGCTCTTTGCCACCTTCTCCTCCCTCCTGAATCCTCCTCCCCCTCCCCCCCTCCTCCCTCTCTGCAGATGACTTCGTCAACCATTTTGAAAAGAAGGTCGACGACATCCGATCCTCGTTTGCTAAGTCAAACGACACCGCTGGTTCTGCTCACTCTGCCCTACCCTGTGCTCTGACCTCTTTCTCCCCTCTCTCTCCAGATGAAATCTCATGTCTTGTGACGGCCGGCCGCCCAACAACCTGCCCGCTTGACCCTATCCCCTCCTCTCTTCTCCAGACCATTTCCGGAGACCTTCTCCCTTACCTCACCTCGCTCATCAACTCATCCCTGACCGCTGGCTACGTCCCTTCCGTCTTCAAGAGAGCGAGAGTTGCACCCCTTCTGAAAAAACCTACACTCGATCCCTCCGATGTCAACAACTACAGACCAGTATCCCTTCTTTCTTTTCTCTCCAAAACTATTGAACGTGCCGTCCTTGGCCAGCTCTCCCGCTATCTCTCTCAGAATGACCTTCTTGATCCAAATCAGTCAGGTTTCAAGACTAGTCATTCAACTGAGACTGCTCTTCTCTGTATCACGGAGGCGCTCCGCACTGCTAAAGCTAACTCTCTCTCCTCTGCTCTCATCCTTCTAGACCTATCGGCTGCCTTCGATACTGTGAACCATCAGATCCTCCTCTCCACCCTCTCCGAGTTGGGCATCTCCGGCGCGGCCCACGCTTGGATTGCGTCCTACCTGACAGGTCGCTCCTACCAGATGGCGTGGCGAGAATCTGTCTCCTCACCACGCGCTCTCACCACTGGTGTCCCCCAGGGCTCTGTTCTAGGCCCTCTCCTATTCTCGCTATACACCAAGTCACTTGGCTCTGTCATAACCTCACATGGTCTCTCCTATCATTGCTATGCAGACGACACACAATTCATCTTCTCCTTTCCCCTTCTGATGACCAGGTGGCGAATCGCATCTCTGCATGTCTGGCAGACATATCAGTGTGGATGACGGATCACCACCTCAAGCTGAACCTCGGCAAGACGGAGCTGCTCTTCCTCCCGGGGAAGGACTGCCCGTTCCATGATCTCGCCATCACGGTTGACAACTCCATTGTGTCCTCCTCCCAGAGCGCTAAGAACCTTGGCGTGATCCTGGACAACACCCTGTCGTTCTCAACTAACATCAAGGCGGTGGCCCGTTCCTGTAGGTTCATGCTCTACAACATCCGCAGAGTACGACCCTGCCTCACACAGGAAGCGGTGCAGGTCCTAATCCAGGCACTTGTCATCTCCCGTCTGGATTACTGCAACTGGCTGTTGGCTGGGCTCCCTGCCTGTGCCATTAAACCCCTACAACTCATCCAGAACGCCGCAGCCCGTCTGGTGTTCAACCTCCCCAAGTTCTCTCACGTCACCCCGCTCCTCCGCTCTCTCCACTGGCTTCCAGTTGAAGCTCGCATCCGCTACAAGACCATGGTGCTTGCCTACGGAGCTGTGAGGGGAACGGCACCTCAGTACCTCCAGGCTCTGATCAGGCCCTACACCCAAACAAGGGCACTGCGTTCATCCACCTCTGGCCTGCTCGCCTCCCTACCACTGAGGAAGTACAGTTCCCGCTCAGCCCAGTCAAAACTGTTCGCTGCTCTGGCCCCCCAATGGTGGAACAAACTCCCTCACGACGCCAGGACAGCGGAGTCAATCACCACCTTCCGGAGACACCTGAAACCCCACCTCTTTAAGGAATACCTAGGATAGGATAAAGTAATCCTTCTCACCCCCCCCCCTTATTAAAAGATTTAGATGCACTATTGTAAAGTGGCTGTTCCACTGGATGTCATAAGGTGAATGCACCAATTTGTAAGTCGCTCTGGATAAGAGCGTCTGCTAAATGACTTAAATGTAAATGTAATGTAAAGTTTGAAGGTACAGACACCACTGCATCAACCTCTGGTTCGGACACTGCATCGAGTGTAAAAATGTGAGTGGGTTGTCAGAAGTTTACCTACACTTAGGTTGGAGTCATTAAAACTTGTTTTTCAACCACTCCACAAATTTCTTGTTAACAAACTATAGTTTTGGCAAGTCGGTTAGAACATCTACTTTGTGCATGATAAGTAATTCTTCGAGAAATTGTTGACAGACAGATTATTTCACTAAAATTCACTGTATCACAATTCCAGTGGGTCAGAAATTTACATACACTAAGTTGACTGTGCCTTTCAACAGTTTGTAAAATTCCAGCAAATTATGTCATGGGTTTAGAAGCTTCTGATAGGCTAATTGACAGGCTAATTGGACGTGTATTTGTGGATGCATTTCAAGGCCTACCTTCAAACTCAGTGCCTCTTTGCTTGAAATCATGGGAAAATCAAAAGAAATCAGTCAAGACCTCAGAAAAAAATTGTAGACCTCCACAAGTCTGGTTCTTCCTTGGGAGCAATTTCCAAACGTCTGAAGGTACCACATTCATCTGTACAAAGAATAGTACACAAGTATAAACACCATGGGTCCACGCCGTTGTCATGCCGCTCAGGAAGGAGACACGTTCTGTCTTCTAGAGATGAATGTACTTTGGTGCGAAAAGTGCAAATCAATCCCAGAACAACAGCAAAGGACCTTGTGAAGATGCTGGAGGAAATAGGTACAAAAGTATCTATATCCACAGTAAAACGAGTCCTATATCGACATAACCTGAAAGGCCGCTCAGCAAGGAAGAAGCCACTGCTCAAAAACCACCATAAAAAAGCCAGACTACGGTTTGCAACTGCACATGGGGGCAAAGATCGTACTTTTTGGAGAAATGTCCTCTGGTCTGTTGAAACAAAAATAGAACCGTTTGGCCATAATGACCATCGTTATGTTTGGAGGAAAAAGGGGGAGGCTTGCAAGCCGAAGGACACCATCCCAACCACGAAGCACGAGGGTGGCAGCATCATGTTGTGGGGGTGCTTTTCTGCAGGAGGGACTGGTGCACTTCACAAAATAGATGGCATCTCGAGGACGGAAAACTATGTGGATATATTGAAGCAACCTCTCAAGACATCAGTCAGGAAGTGAAAGCTTGGTTGCAAATGAGTCTTCCAAATGGACAATGACCCAAAGCATACTTCCAAAGTTGTGGAAAAATGGCTTAAGGACAACAAAGTCTAGGTATTGGAGTGACCTCAATCCTATAGAACATTTGTGGGCAGAACTGAAAAAGTGTGTGCGAGTATGGAGGCCTACAAACCTGACTCAGTTACACCAGCTGTCAGGAGGAATGGGTCAAAATTCCTCCAATTTATTGTGGGAAGCTTCTGGAAGGCTACCCGAAACGTTTGACCCAAGTTAAACAATTTCAAGGTAATGCTACCAAATACTAATTGAGTGTATGTAAGCTTCTGACCCACTGGGAATATGATGAAATAAATAAAAGCTGAAATAAATCATTGTCTCTATTATTCTGACATTTCACATTCTTAAAATAAAGTGGTGATCCTAACTGCCCTAAGACAGGGTAATTTACACAGCAATTACTTGAGTCCTAAAGGAGGAATATTTTTTTTAGAGAAGAGTCTTGCCATCTTTACAGTGACACACTTTCAAGCTTGTGTTGGATTTCCCCTCAGTTCCTTAAAGGCAAAATAACATATTTATACACAGGCAAAGCGATTTCAAAATGACCCAATTTCTATAATGTTGAGCCGCTATCAATAACACAGCACAAAAACACCAATCTCAGACGGGTTTGTATCAGGCCTGCAGAAAATATGACTTCAATAAAATTAGGGTGAGTGAACATATCAAATACAAATTATAAAATGAGATGAATTAATTTGGTGATTATGACTGTAAGTAGGCTCCCAACCGATCGGACACAGGCGGAGAAAAGATGGAACAATGTCATTGTCTAAAATGAACCTGCAACTTCGGGTAAATAGGCTTTCAAACTCAGAAAATGGCGATCCAGTATTCTATTACTAAAGTGTCCTCCTTTTCCAACTCACAGTTTGTTGAATAGAAGTACAGAGTATTTGCCGATGGGAGAGCGCTTGATGTTTGACTTTTATTTTACCTACATAAATATGTCTCTGTGAGCTACTCTTATAGAAATGTAATTGTAGGTCTTAATGTGCTTAATTAATATAAGGTAAGGAGAATCTGACATTTCTGTTGCCACGTGTAAGGATATTCCACTACTGCACCATATGGTTTGCAAAAAATGAGTCAGAATTCATTATCAAAACACCCCTGTCACGCCCTGACCTTAGTTATCTTTGTTTTCTTTATATTTTGGTTAGGTCATGGTGTGTCTAAGGTGGGTATGCTAGTTTTTGTACTGTCTAGGGTTTTTGTATGTCTAGGGGTTTTGTAGGTCTAGGTAG